>NC_141024.2:46120000-46407500 GCF_052040795.2 Danio rerio | reverse complement strand
AAGATAAAAGTTTCTATTATAGATGACAGCTTTTGTGAAATGATGGAATCTGACATTGTTATCTCTGAACTTGATGTTGCTATTTCTCAAATGTTCAATGGAAAATCCCCAGCTACAGATGAAATCACAGTTGAGTTTTATAAACATTTTTGGCCAGAGATGAGATTTTTAGTTTTTGAAGCACTTAAGGAATGTATAGAGAAAGAGAACTATCTACTTCTATGAAGCAGGGTTTAATCATTTAGTTCCAAAGCCAAGCAAAGACCAATTATTTTTAGACAATTGGACACCCATAACTCTTTTGTCCAATGATTTTTGCTTTCTCATGTATTTGCCAATAGACTCAAAAAAGGTATAGGCGAGATAATAAATGAAACACAATCAGCTTTCATTAAAGGGAGAAGTATTTACAATCATATCAGACTGATACTTGATGTGCTCGATTATAGGTATTAAATCCTCAGACAAGTTTATTTCTATTTCTAGACTTTTTCAAGTCATTTGATACCCTTGAGCATCCTTTTTTGTCTTTAGAAAATCTTTAGAAAAACTTCTGGGTTTAGTCCGAGCTTTTGTAGGGTAATTACCATGTTCTATACTGATATATTCAGTAGTAAATCCCTGAATTCAGGATCATCTCCTGGAGTTTACATCAAAAGAGGAATCCATCAAGGATGTCCCATCTCACCTTTTCTTTTTGATATAGCTGTTGAACTTATGTCATTATATTTAAAAAATTCAGAGTACACTTTAGGTATTGATATACCTGGTAGGACTTTTAGTTTAAGTCAGTTTGCTGATGACACTCTATTAATTCTTTAAAAAAGGGATGTGCTCCCTTTAGCTCTTGTCAAAATTTCTGTTTCCTAAAGCTTCTGAATTCACCTTAAACCTAAGAAAATGTGGAATATTAACTATTCAGAATTGTACTTTAAGAGAATTAGAGGGTATTCTAGTAAAAGAAGAAGTTAAATATTTGGGAGTTACCATCACCAAAAATTCTGTTAATAGAATTTAATATTAAAATGGAAGGGATGAAAAAATCCCTAAATCATTGGCTAGCTAGAGACCTTTCCATATTGGGTTCAATTCTTTTGACTGGGATTATCTAAAATTATATATTTAACTTATCCCTTATATACTCCTCCCAAAATAGTTAAATTTATTAACTCAATATTATTTAAATTTATTTGGAAAAATAAAACACATTATTTACGTAAGAATCATATGATCAAAAGTATGAATATGGAGGTTTAAAAGCAATCGATTTTTAATGTCTTCATGGCACTTTTAGAGTTAATTGATTGAAAGAGTGTTTAGCAAAGCCTTATTCAATATGGTATCATATCCCAAATAATTTGTTTAAAAAAAATGGTGGCCTTGAATTTGTATTAAGATATGATTATGATTGTTCAAAACTTCCTTTGAAGCTGTCTAATTTTCATTAGCAAGAACTACTTTTTTGGAAAATGATATTTACCCATAATTTTCCCCTCATAAATCCACTCTTTGAAATAAAAGGGCTGTTATTATTAACAGGAAATCATTGTTTAGAGGTGACTGGTACAATAAAGGCATTATATTTATTAATGATTTGTTAGATGTAAATGGACTGCTACTATCTCATAACGAATTTTTAAATAAATATAGAGTTAAAATCACAGATAAAGGTTATACTGAAATTTGCGAGGCTATACCTATTGCTTTGTTTAGGTTAATTCAAAGTAATTGTTTTGATCTCCTATGTATACTTGTAACTTTTCTTCCATTTTTAAAAATATCAAATGTTGACATTTTCGATGGTAAATGTAACATCAAGCTTATTTACAAACAATTTAAATGCTTATCATTGGTGATTTTAAGTGTCATCATCTAGGAGTTGTTAAACCCTTAGTAGAGGACAAAGCTTTTACCTTTTCTCTTAAATATCCTGTAGCACCTGAGGTTAAGGAAACTCATTACATAATTGTATTCAGGATATATCCTGTGAATTAGTTTATTCAAAAAAGATTTAACTTTGATGTTGACAAGTGTAGATCTGCTCCAGAAACACTCGATCACTTTTTTTTTCTTGTGAATTTACTTTTTAATTCTGGTTTGACATCCATCCTTGGCTTTCATTAAAGATGATTTCAGTCCCCCCTATTGTTCTAGAAGATATTTTATTTTACAAAGCTGATTTACATTTTTCTTTCTCTGATGTTGTGAACTTTATTTTACTAATGGGTAAACGTCATATTCATTGCTGTGAGTGGAAAAAGTGCAGACCCTCTTTTAGATGTTTTCTTTCTGAGGTAGAGAAAGTGGCTCAAAGCATCAAATACTTCAGAAATCAAAGTAAAATAGCTGAATCTCTCTTTACTTAATTTTTAAAACATTTATTTTCATAATGTTTTGTTTGTCCTTTGATGTAGATCTTTTGTACTGCTCCTTGCTCCTTGTTGCAGTTGTAACAATTTTAATATATTTTAATGGTAAATATGCCTTGCGATGTTGATTGTTCTGTTTTGTGATGTAAACTTTTTGCAAAAATAAAAACGAAAAAAAAAAACACTTTGGATGGAAAAAAAAACACAGTGGATGAAACAAGTTTTTCAAAATTGTGTAAAAATGTTTGGATTAAAAGTTTTGATCAACTTCAAATACTGAATGTCTGTGTATTTGAGAGAGAGAGAGAGAGAGAGAGAGAGAGAGCAGATATGTTGTGTGAGATGTGAAAAGGAGTGTGAAATTTATGATGTCCTGACTGCAACAGTAAGTGGCAAAAAAGCTGAACAAAAAAGACTTTTATTTTGGCGTGTTGTGTGACGTCATAAGGCTGCGCCGCTTCCGCGCTGCGGTTCAACTGGAGGAAGGTTTGTTTCACAACTTTACACAAATATAAACCGATTGATTAAAGTTTTAGGTTTTTCTTTCGATATCATATACCTGCGGTTGACTATTATTTTAATCCTTTATTCAACGAAGTACTATTTTAATTACAGAAATCGAGGGCAATTGTTTGAACAACATAAATGTGTGTAACGTTAAGTGTTTTAATGAAGGTTTTATTTATTTACTAGCATAATGTCATTCCAAAAAAAGTATACATTATATATATATATATATATATATATATATATATATATATATATATATATATATATATACATATATATATATATATATATATATATATATATATATATATATATATATATATATGAGCAATTCCATGAAAATGTCAACCTTATCATGAAAAAATAAACTTTTGACCAAAATAACAAAACCTATTTCAATTTGCTTATTAAGGTCTATATTTTATTTTTATGATGTGCTCTTGTTGAATTTTTAAGGAAATTGTTTTGTTTATCCATGAAATATGAGAATTGTGCCAATGCTAATTTTCATTATCATCCAACCACTTTTCGTGCTTTTAAAAAAGGGGTTAAAGACTCACCTTTTCCATGCTTTATGTTAACAGTAATCATTCTGCAGAAGGATTGGAGTCTGTAGTATAAATAATTATCCTTACTTTTTCATAACATTATTGCCCTTTTGATTTATGAGCTACATATTTACGACATCACGCAGCTTCGGTCACGTGTCACGTCCGTAACGATTTAATGAAAAAGTTTATATTGTGGAATAAATATTATAACAAATAAAATGAAACTTTGTATACAAAGCCAAAATATGTTTATACTAATTATGATCGCCAACTCATCTCAGGTCTTTGCTCTAAACAACCACAATTTTGCGTTACGGACGTGACCATTTTTGAACTCCTTATTAATATAAGCCAATGACTAGCGCATATTTGTTCATTATGATGCTGCATTACAATTACTGACTTACATTACATAACATCCATATGTTATATCAAGAACTGAACATTTCATTTAACTATAAACCACTTTAGTAACATTTCAGAAATAAATGTTTAATAAGAAAACAACATTTTACATATTGCCATAATTGGCCATAATGACTTAACCTATTTCCTCCGTCTTTGCGGTTCATGTGCGCACGCACTGCCTATAGTGAAAGATAATGACAATGAACCATGTAAGGCTTTGAACCTATACATTTTGTAAAGTATAGGCTAAGCATATAACAATTTTGTTATTTACATGTGATACTGCATTAATTTGCATACATGTTTTATAAGCTGTAAAATGAAAGCATCAGTTTGGTGCGAAGTTATAAAATATTTGTCTTTGTTTGATTTGTAGATTAGGCTATTTAAAATGTATATAAGAACTATTAATAACTGTTATTTTCCAAATGGAAAAAAGGGTGGTTTGTTGATTGTAGTCTGCACTAAATCATGAATATGCCTAGTTGAGTTTATGACGCGGCTCCAGGCAGCACAGACGACCAGGATCAGCGCTGGTTCGTCAACTCCTGTGTCAAACTGTGGCCAGAATATCCTTCTTTCATTTTGCTTTTTTGGCAAAAAACATCTGTAAGCACGTGTGTTTGCACGTGTTACTGTCATGCGAGTTAACAAATATGTGTTGCTCATAAAAGCCGATCACAACGAACGCGCTTCGTCATTCCAGAGACGTGAGGCGCTCCGCAATGCATTTTATGTTGACATGAAGAAAAGGAGCACGGTGCTCTTTTGAATGTCACTATAGATAACAACTGAATCAGCTGGTCTATTGTGCGCGAGTGTAGCTGTCAATGTTTACATAATTAAATTTTTTAAATAACATTATGAAATTCAAGATTTGTAAAGTCATACAACTTTGGATGACTTAAAACAGCGACCACAAGTCTCTCCGTCATTAAAAAGTTCGCCGTAGTCATCTTGACACTGCTGTCACCTCCAAGGAAACCCCGCCTCTGCTTTCGTTTGATTGAAGAATGAAAGACGCCACTGAGGTAACATGCTTTTCTTCTGGAGCGCACAAAGCGCGCAATGACAAAACGCGAGGTGCGCAAGGCGCATAATCAATAACCTCCATGCATTTGGTCTTTTCCCACTGCTCAAAATGCGCACGCCGCGGGTCAGGCCACAGCGGAGTTTTCATTTCATGCAGAGCATAAATATGTTTTTTATTTCATTAATTAAATAACTATTTATAAAGATAAATTATCAAAGCGACACAATTCATTTTCCAAGCCCTTTATCCAAAATCTAAGCACTTTCAAAGCTTGAAAATTGGCTATAGCCTACATTAAAATTGAAACATTTTCAAAGATTTCCAGCACCCGGCAAATGCGCTTGAGTGCTTATTAAAATTATTTTAATAAGAATAAGAATAAAATAAGAATAAAATCTTGATATTGATCTAAGCTTTAACTATGAGTATTAAATTTGTTAGAAAATCGATAGGACCTGCAGCTGTAAATATTTAATTCAATATTTTACACAATCGGTTATGAACTATAGCCTAAAAATATAAACATTATAGTCATCCATCGTACATGCCTACAACCAATGACTATTTTTCTATGCTTGTTTAACATAGCCTACACAAAACCTTTCTTAAGTTTTAAAGTTTTCTCTCTCACCCTGCTGGTGCGTATGAACTTTTTGCAACCTGTCCTGAAGTGACTGCCGACGAGAAAAAGAAAGCAAGCGCGAGTGGAGAAATTAAATTATTTATTCCATCAACTAACACATTAACTAGAAAAAACTAAAATAAACTTTGTCAAATATAATATTGCCATATCTGTGACAAAACTAGATTTTAAATATTCTCCACGTAGACACAGTCTTGCGCAACAGTCGGGCAATGATTTAATTCAAGTTTGTCTGGAAACACTAACTTTAGGAGCCTGCTAAACATAGGCCCATTATAGCTGATTATGTTT
Source organism: Danio rerio (assembly GCF_052040795.2). Taxonomy (NCBI): domain Eukaryota; kingdom Metazoa; phylum Chordata; class Actinopteri; order Cypriniformes; family Danionidae; genus Danio; species Danio rerio. Next base: position 46,401,695 of record NC_141024.2, on the reverse strand, counting down.
ATTATCAATTCTATATTATTCAGAGTATAAAAGCACCATGTTAGCATGCAACATTGTTACCGAATTGAGTTTTGAACATTCGAACGTGCGTTAACCTTTAACAACACACATGCCATAATACGAATTAAATATAACAAGGTGATATCTATTTAAGTTTGATTAATTGTGCAACATTACCATTCAGATGTCTCAGAGGTTAAAGTTTATTGGTTTACACACCCAACAGATATCCACAAATAGGTCTTTGGTCAAGTTTGAAAGCATTTAGCCTATCTGATTTTCATAATGTGTCAACTGTCAATTTCAGAGCAGTCACGTCCGTAACGAAGACAAGTCACGTCCGTAACGATAGTTTTTCCTCATTAATGCAAAAATGAAAAACTAAATAAAATTAATTATATATGTCCCATGCAGAGCCAACCCTTATCCTTTTGACTGTTATATATTTTTTTGGCTTCTGCATTTTCATTCACAGAATTTTCACAAAGTATGTCAACTCACAAAACTCATGTCTTTTTTTTGTCACGTCCGTAACGCATTCATTTTGCCGTCATTTTAAATATAAAACACCTGCATAGACTGATATTTTTTTGATGCCTGAACTCCATGGTTAAGGGGTAAGAAAAATATAAACATATATTTCAATATACTGTTAACACATACCTTCTCTGAGAATATACGTTTCATTTTTTTACTGCAAATGTCACGTCCATAACGCTGGAATCAGCCATATATATATATATATATATATAAGAAATGGAGAACTAGTTTTTATTAGGTCATTTGTTTGTGGCAATTGTTTCTTGCTCAGACTTACCTGATTTATTTTTGTTAATCACTCTCATATAAAGAAACTGTTGAAGCAAGTGTTGAAGAGAAGTTATTTTGCTTCTGTTCATTGTTTTGTTAATTTTAAACAGGATAAAGTGTCCAGAAACAGAGAAAAACTCCTGCTGAAGCGACTGATCTCCACACTGTTATAAAGATGGCGTTTATTAAAGAGGAGAGTGAAGATGTGAAGATTGAAGAAACATTCACAGTCAAACAGGAAGATCTGCAGGAACAAACAAGTTAGTTTTCATTCAGATATATTTTAATAATAATAATACTAAATTAAATCCATGTTGCAGCCCTGAGTGTGCTGCCTAGTTCTCCTAAATGCACATAAGCACTCATTGAAAGATAGGAACGAGTTTCTTTTGTTGCTTGTTCTCGTGTCTTTTGTCATTATTTTAAGTATTATTAGTCTTCCATTTTCTCTACCTTCTTAAGGTTATTGCTTTTCTTGTTCTCCTACTGTGTGTAAAGCACCCTTGAGCACTGGCGCTATATAAAATAAATAATAACAATAAATTAAAAAAAAGTTCACCTGAGCTGACAATATTTGACCTACAGTATTCTCATAGAAGATATCTGCTATTACAGTGATAGTGTTGGCTTGGTACTTTCCATTTGCATATGTCGGGTAGATCACAATTCCCTTTTTTTCATCAACTTCTTTATGAGTTTAAACTTGTTTCTAGTAGGTGTTACTAGTTCTCACAGATAGTATCAGAGTTAGAATTAAACCTTTATTATAATAACTAATTATCAGGGCTATTGTGTTTAAACAGAGTTTCCGCGGAGTCTTAAAATGTCTTAAATTCCAAAATCTAAAATTTGCCCCTAAAAAGTCTTAAATTTACTGAAATATTGTGTTGTAGGTCTTAAATCTTTTTTAAACAAGTCTTAATTTTCCTGTGTTCATGTTTTGTTACCCAATTTGGTCAAAACCCATACAATCACCAACAATCCATCTCAATAAAACTTTCAACTTTTATTTAAAAAGGTCATTTTAACTCTATTTATCATAATGGTAAAGACTGCTGAGGATATCCACCTGGACAGATTGTTTTGAATGGATTTAGTTCAATATAGTTTTTAAAACTTTTAAAACATTTGTTAATTTGTTTTTTTTATTTTAAAGAAAGTTTATTTTGGAAAAAAAGTGTGTGGATCCAAGTCGAGCTCTCGTGTTTTTACACAATATTTAAGATCTTTGGCTAAGAAATATCTTAAATATTTTTATATCATTAATATTATTAAATATTATATATAAAATATTTATTGGTAGGACATATACAAATCTTTTTTCATCAGGGCCATCTGAAAAATTCCTTAGTCTAAAATTTCATTCATAATAGTCTTAAAATGTCTTTAAAAGTCTTAAATTTAACTTGGTGACATCTGTAGAAACCCTGATTTAAAGTATGTCAGAAAACGTGGATGACTCTAATTTTAAGTATGCTGAATGAAAATGGACACTAAAATAATTAATTATTATAAAACATTGTACAGTATTCTAAACTATATGATGTTGTTGTGGGACGATGTGAGACAAAACAAATTATAGTGGAACAATAACGTTTAGCATTGCACTGACTACAACTGGCCAACAAACTAGTCTAAAAAAGACTTCTGCTGCTTAAGAAATGGATTACAGCATGCTGATGATATGCAAACCTTTGAGTGTGAAGTTCATCAATATTGACCATATTCTTCACGTACCAGCAGGCGCCGCCATTAAAATCTTTTTGCTTTTTAAAGAATAAATTTTTAGATCCTTAAAACAGTGTAATGCTGCTTGTCTTGATCTTGTGGGGGAAACCGGAGCACGCAGAGAAAACCCACCCCAGCTCGGGGAGAACATGCAAACTCCATTGCTGTAAGGTTTGGAGCTTATGCTGCGATTCTAAACAAATAGTCGGAAACAGAAAGCAGTTGAAGGATGGCGTGTTTAAATTCATTATTTATCTGACTCCATCAAAGTTGTTATTATCATTGATAAAGAGAAAAAATCTCAAAGCTTAAAGCAGGTAAAGTTGTTTATTAAGTTACATGTTTTAATATACAGACAGTAGAATGAAACAAACTAACATACTATATAAAGAAATTAGCTGTAACGTGCACTGCTGAGCAACAAAGACAGTGAAACTCCCTTTGTTAGCAAATAAGGCTACGCAGCCTTGTGCGGGAAATGCAGAGTAAAAGCCATTCTCCCAGATCAACACTTACCGTTCCTTATTATACCCTGAGCAAAGCATTGTCAAACAAGAGTGAAAATCAACCCCCCTAAACGAACTGAACATGAGAGGAGATAAAGTGGGTGAGAAGAACATTAACATACTCTCCTCAGGCCATGACTAGTATGAATAGTAAATATATTGAAATACAAGCAATCAATGTCTCTATTGATTTTAGCACTACAATGCTTAAGTCATAAACTGTCAAATGACACCAAACATGATAAAGCTATTTGAAGGAAGATCACAAGCAGAAGAATTGTGTATGGTGAAAAGCACATGGTCACTGTAAGCAAATGGCAGAGATGTGTATTGGAGCTGTGATCAACTCTACCAAGCCAGTAGGACCCATCCCATGCTTGGAATGTCTCAGTAGTCCTTGATTAGCATTAAAGGAATATATAATTGAAGAATATATAATATTTTCTCATCTTACATAGCTATTGCCTACATTTCAGTTAGACAAAGAACAAAGTCACGTACGAGAAAGGCTTGTTCTTCTTTAATTAATAACTAGCTTAAATTCACAGACCTTCGACAGAGACATGTAAGTAGATTGTAAGTAGATTAATTGGATTATTACTCTTCTAAAAACTGTTTTAGTACTTCTTACATTCTTATTATTCAACTATTTTAATTGATTTTTCCAAAGTCTTCAAATTTTCCACAACACACATATTGAACAACAAATTAACATGGTACATAGCTACAGACATACACCCCATAAAGAAAAAGGGTGAAAGATAAAAATAAAAATAAATTAATTAATAAAAATAGATCAAATAAATTAGGAAACTAGGGATAAACTTTCACCAAGGATATAATAACCTCTGAGCGTTCCATGTAGGAGAGGAAAGGCTGCCAAACCTCTAAAACTTTTTTGTAGAGTATCGGATGATGTACTTAAGGTGCTCGAGTTTAGGATGTGATAACAATTCTAATATCCAATGTTTGTGGGATGGTGGGTTTGTTTTTTCCATCTTAGGAGAATCAGACGTCTGGCCAATAAAAAAGAAAAGGCAATGATCTCTATTACATATAGATGAAAATGATCTAAAAATATTGGCCCAAAATTTATGTAATCTAGGGCATCGCCAGAACATCAGATCTGCTGGCTTCAAACCACATCTGGGGCAAGATGAATCTGACCCTGGATACATTTTTGCCAGCTTGCTCCTAGATAGGTGAAGCCTAAGAAGCACCTTAAACTGAAAAAGACCATGTCTACTACATACAGGGGATGAGTGTACCAGTACTATGGCATATTGCCAGGCTGTATCTGATATTTCTAGTCCCAGTCCGTCTTCCCATTTTAGCTTTATACAATTTAGGCAAGGGGAGGCAGTTCTTTAGACCACTTCATATAACATGGACATCATACCCCTTTGATAGGAGTCCATATTTACCAATTTATCTATCCAGCATGCTTATGGTTGGTTCAGTGAAGGAGAGAAGTGTTTTTTTTACGAAACTATGGACTTGAAAGTACCTAAAAAATTGTCTCCAAAACAAGAGCTTCATCAAATACCTTGCACAACAGTGGTGTTAGCTTGGCAGTAAACTTCTTATAAAACTCGGCCCGAAGCCATCAGAGCCTGGTGCTTTTCCGGTTTTCAATTTTTTAATTGCATTTTCAATTTCAGAAGGTGTTATATTTCATTCTAATGCCAACTGATCTGAATCACAAAGGTATGGCAATTCTAAATAATTGAAAAAGCTCTCAATACGTCCAATTTCGTTTACCTCAGAGCTGCAAAGGGTTTTATAAAAGTGTTTAAATTGATCATTAATACCCTGTTAATCAGTAATAATACTGCCCTCACCCTTACTAACTGCTGCTATAAAAGCAGCTGCTGAGGATTGTTTCAGTTTGTAACACAGTAACATGGCAGCTCGTTCACCATGTTCATAATGAATCTAGCGTGATCTTATGTGGACATTTTCACTTGTCAGGGAGTCATATTCCGCTTGCAGAAGGAGTCTTTTCTAATGGAGCTCTTCGGAAGGTGATGTTGAGTGTAGCTGATCAATTGTATTATTTAAATTCATAATCTCTGTAAGCCGTTTTGACATTCTTTTATTTGCGCTAGCTTGATATTAAATGATCTGTCCTTTTATAAATGCTTTCAGAGTATACCATAGGATGCTCAAACTTATCTTATATATTTTACAAAATCGTCATCTGCCAAGAGTCTTGAGTTAAACCGCCATGTATGTTGGAGGATTCCATTGCCTGAAAACATAGCTTTAGAGAGACTGGACAATGTTCCGAAATAACAATACTACCATACTCTACTGCTGACATTAATGCCCCATTCACACGGGGCTTCAGCGTCAACGCTTGACAGAAAGCGTGTCTGAAGTTGGGGCTGACGTGATCGTCATAGCAGCGTTAGCCAATGAATTTACACAGCAATTGGCCACAGTCTGAGCTGGTGTATTTGCATACAGCGATCTGTTGGCTGATGCTTCCATCGCCGCTTGAAAAGTTTATCAAGTCCCAACTTTTGCAGCGAACAATGCTTCTGAAGCAGCGTCGACGAATCCACAATGCAGTTCGGCAACGCCTGACGTCACACATTCAAAGTGAACGGGAAGCGTTGACGCTGATGCCCCTTGTGAATGGGGTGTAAGGGACGTAACTGCTTGTCCAGGAGAAAATGGTCAATCCTGGAATAGGTTTGATGCACGGGTGAATTAAATTCAGGAGGTTCGCCTCCTAAAATTAAATTGTGTGTGTCAAGACTAGGCAAAATTGAAAATAAATCAATGAAAATGTGTACATTGTCCTAATTAGGAGCATACACATAGGCCAGGACCACAGACATGTTAAAAGTTTGGATTATTATGTTTCTGCCATTTTTATCCAGCACATTTGACTCAATGACAAACTGTACATTCTTATGTATGAGTACAGCAACGACCCTACTTTTGCTATTGAAGTTTGAATAATATATTTGTGTATAGCCTCCTCTAAGTTTAGAATAGTCATTTTTCAACAGATGTGTCTCCTGTAAATATACAATATCGGATTTGAACTGTTTTTAACTGATTTTAATTGTTTCGTTTTATTGGGTGATTTAGCCTCCGCACATTCCAACTGGTAAAGTTTGTCTTTACTCCACCCATTTTATGGGCTGTTGAAAACATTTATCAGAAGCATCCGAAGCACCCGAAAGGTATCTGTGGGTTTTGTATGTAGGGGTATATATAAATGTTGCTATAATAAAGGCCAAAGAAGAAAAAATGGCCATGAATATCAAATCACTTTTATTGTTACATCATCAGCAGCACGTGTGCTATGATGAGTGAAAAGCTTAGGTGCTGGCTCTAGACAGTACAAAATACAGACAGTGCAAATATAATTTGGCAGCATTATAATTGTTGACAGCGATATGTATAATGAATATGTGTACCCATAGTTGTAGGCAGTATTGTTTTAGGTATGTATTGGTTAAAGTGCAGTGCATGCTACATATGCATGGTGTGCAGTGAGGGGTATTAAGTGTTCATCAGCCTGATAGTCTGAGGGAAGAAGCTTTCCTTTAGTCGGCTGGTGCGCGACCGGATGCTGCAGAACTATTTGCCTAAGGGTAGCAGAGAGAAAAGTCTATGGCTTGGGTGGCTAGAATCGCTTATAATTCACTTGGCTTTCCTCATGCACCGCCTGGTGTAGATGTCGTGGTGGGAGGGAAGCTCACCTCCTACTACGCGACCAGCAGTTCACACAATCCTATGTAGGCCTTTGCGATTGCTGCTGGTGCTATTTCCATACCAGGTGGTGATACAGCCACACAGGATGCTCTCCACAGTGCAGGTGTAGAACGAGCGGAGGATGTGAGGGCTTATTCCAAACCTCCTGAGACGCCTGAGGAAGAAGAGGCGTTGTTGTGCCTTCCCTAGCACTGCGTCTGTGTGAGCAGTCCATGTCAAATCCTTAGCAATGTGTACTCCAAGAAACTTGAAAGCGCTGACTCTCTCCACTGGTGTCCCGTTGATATTGATGGGGGTGTGTTCTCTCTTCTCCCAGCTCCTTGGTTTTGCTGATGTTGAGTGAGGGGTGGTTTTCCTCACACCACTGCGTCAGAGTGTAAACCTCCTCTCTGTAGGCCATCTCATCATTATCTGTGATTAGGCCCACCACTGTCATCAGCAAATTTAACGATGACGTTGGAGCTGTGTTTGGCTGTACAGTCGCGTGTGTACAGGGAGTACAGGAGTGGACTGAGAACACAGCTCTGTGGATCATCAGTGTGGATCAGGTCATGTTGTTCATTCTGACCACCTGGCGTCTTCTTGACAGGAAGTCCAGGATCTAGATGCACATAGAGCTGTGTAGACCCAGAGCTTGGAGCTTCACCACTAGTTTGGCAGGCACTATAGTGTTGAATACTGAGCTGTAGTCCACAAACAGCATTCTCACATATGTGTTTTTGTTTTCCAGGTGAGACAGAGCAGTGTGCAAAGTGAAAGCAATTGCAACATCAGTGGAGCGATTATTCCTGTAAGCAAATTGCAGAGGGTCAGTGTGAGCAGGCAGTACAGAGCAGATGTGCTTTTTAAACATCTTCTCAAAGCACTTGCTGAAGATGGGTGTCAGAGCAACTGGACGCCAGTCATTTAAGCATGTAATTTTAGATTATGTCGGTATGGGCACAATAGTAGCTGTCTTAAAGCATGTGGGAACCACAGACCGAGAGAGCGAGAGGTTAACGATGTCCGTGAAAACCCCCGCTATCTGGTGTGCGCATGCTTTAAGTACACGTCCAAGGATGCCATCTGGGCCGTAGCTTTCCGGATGTTCCGGAAAGATCTCGTTACGTCTGCTACTGAAACAGAGTGTGCTGGCGGTTTTGGTATCGGCCGCGGGAGCGCACAGTGTGTAGGTGCTGTCCTGGGCTTTAAAGCAGGTGTAGAACAAGTTGAGCTTGTCCGGGAGAGATGCAGAAATGTTTACAGTGACGGGTTTGTTACTTTTAAAGTTTATGATGTAATTAAGTCCCTGCCACATACTCCTCCCCTCTACCTTGTACCTCTGTATTGATGTTTTGCTGCTTTGATAGTTTACCTGAGGTTGTAGTTTGCTTGTTTTTGTTCCTCAGCATTTCTGGATTTATAGGCGGAGGTTCACACTGATCGGGCTGTTCGAACTTTGCCATCAATCCATGGTTTTGGGTTGGGGTAGATACGAACAGTTTTTGTTGAGGCCATGTCTTCTATACACTTTCTGATGAAGCATGTAACGGGGTCTTGAGTAAACTTTAATGTCGTCATCAGAAGCTGCACGGAACATCTACCAGTCCACATGATCAAAACATTCTTGAAGTATGGAACTCGATTGGTCCGTCCAGCTTTGAAACGTCTTGAGGGTGGGTGGTTCCCGTTTCAGTTTCTGCCTGTAAGCAGGCAAGAGCAGAACAAAAGAGTCATCTGATTTGCTTAGCGGTGGGCGGGGGAGGGATTTGTTGGCTTCCCGGAACGGAGAATAGCAGTGGTCCAAAATTCGGTCACCATGCATGTTTGTGGTGATATGGTGATAGTATTTTGGAGTGATTTTCCTGAGATTGGCATTGTTAAAGTCCCCTGTAACAATAAATGCTGCCTCTGGGTGTGTGGTTTCCTGCTCGCTTATGCTCCCATTCAGTTCCCTAAGCGCCTGCTCTGTGTTGGCTTGAGGGTGGATGCAAACATCTGTAATTATAACAGCTGTGACCTCTCTTGGTGGCCAGTGTGGTTGGCACCGAAGCATAAGGTATTCCAGATCAAGAGAACAAAATGATCTAACTGGATGTATCTAACTGGACCCCCTCGTTCGAGTTGCAACATAAAAGAGCTTAGACAACAAAAAAAATATATATGCAACTTATTTAATATACACAACTAATAAAACAACAAATCAAGAAACAAACAAATGTCTAGGGGAAAATGAAGAAAATAACTAACTTTAACTACACATATAAATAATGCCAAACAAAACCATAAGGTTGCCAAAATAAAGAGATGGTCTTGATGCAAGGACGGCCAGTAGCCACACTATCCTACAGAAGCTAGCTCACTCTCGCATTTATATGCTTTGAACCAATTAGGGAGCAACCATGGCACCTTAACAGGATCTGCCACATCCAAACTGGAATACCAGGGTCGTCACACCATTTACACCTTTCAAATCTGTGTCTTATCAATGTGACCAAAATTACTTTTATGATCAGTTATGTAAGAAACTCTGAAAACTAGACTGACAGCGTTTCAATTTACAATGACTTCTATGTTAGGCGACTATGACACAATTTACATTGTAAAAGCAGTAGATAAATAAAGATGAATTTAATCTGCTTAAATGTGTACATGTTAATGACTGAACAAAATATGATCCGATATTATTTTACATTTAACATGCATCAAAATAAGTGTGTGTAGCCAATGTTTCCAGTGTCTTTTTACTTTTCAGCTTTTGATGAGAGATTTTTAGACTTAATGAAAACTAATCTTTTATTTATTTATTTCAGACCTAATTGAAGAGAATGAGAGGAAAGAGGAGGAACATCATGTCAAAATTGAGGAAAAAACTCATTTACAGACTGATGGTATTTTGAAAAGGAGAGACAAGAATTGTTTCACCTGCACTCAGTGTGGAAAGATTTTGGCAAGCAAAAGCAAACTTAAGATTCACATGATGATACACACTGGAGAGAAACCATTCACATGCACTCAATGTGGGAAGAGTTTCAACCAATCATCACAACTTAATGACCACATGATGATCCACACTAGAGAGAAACCATTTACTTGCACTCAGTGTGGGAAGAGTTTCAACCGCTCAGCACACCTTGATCAACACATGAGGATCCACACTGGAGAGAAACCATTTACTTGCACTCAGTGTGGGAAGAGTTTCAACCGCTCATCAAACCTTGATCAACACATAAGGATCCACACTGGAGAGAAACCAATAACGTGCACTCAGTGTGGGAAGAGTTTTCGCCAATCCTCATCCATTTATAAACACATGAGGATCCACACTGGAGAGAAACCATTCACATGCACTCAGTGTGGGAAGAGTTTCATCCAATCATCAAACTTTAATCTACACATGAGGATCCACACTGGAGAGAAACCATTTACGTGCACTCAGTGTGGGAAGAGTTTCCGCCAAGCATCATCACTTAATAAACACATGAGGACCCACACTGGAGAGAAACCATTTACTTGCACTCAGTGTGGGAAGAGTTTCAACAGCTCATCACACCTTAATCAACACATGAGGATCCACACTGGAGAGAAACCAATAACGTGCACTCAGTGTGGGAAGAGTTTTCGCCAATCATCATCCCTTTATAAACACATGAGGATCCACACTGGAGAGAAACCATTCACATGCACTCAGTGTGGGAAGAGTTTCCGCCAAGCATCATCACTTAATAAACACATGAGGATCCACACTGGAGAGAAACCATTCACATGCACTCAGTGTGGAAAAAGTTTTAACTGCTCATCATACCTTAAACAACACATGACGATCCACACTGGAGAGAAACCATTTACGTGCACTCAGTGTGGGAAGAGTTTCCGCCAAGCGTCATCACTTAATATACACATGAGGACCCACACTGGAGAGAAACCATTTACTTGCACTCAGTGTGGGAAGAGTTTCAACCGCTCATCACACCTTGATCAACACATGAGGATCCACACTGGAGAGAAACCATTCACATGCACTCAGTGTGGGAAGAGTTTCAGCCAATCATCAAACTTAAATCTACACATGAGGATCCACACTGGAGAGAAACCATTCACTTGCTCTTAATTAAATTCAATTCAGCTTTATTTGTATAGCGCTTTTACAATGTAGATTGTGTCAAAGCAGCTTTACATAAATGGTCATAATAAATTGGATCAGGGTAGTTCAGTTTTTAGTGTTTCAGTTCAGCTCAGTTCAGTGTGGTTTAAATCATTACTGAGAGTTCAAACACTGAAGAGCAAATCCATTGATGCATAGCTCTTCCGATCCTGAACCATGCAAGCCAGTGGCGACAGCGGAGAGGGAAAAAAAAAACTTTACTGATAGGAGTGAAGAAAAAAAACCTTGAGAGAAACCAGACTCAGTTGGGCACGACCATTTTCATTTCTCCGCTGGCCAAAAGTCTTGTGCAGAGCTGCAGTCTCAGCAGTGGAGGCTGGAAGCTGGCCTAAGTGAAGACTCGTCTGTCCCTGGAGCATCACTGGAATCAGTCTCATGCTCTCCACACCCCATGACCACCAGCGCAGCAGCAGCTCAGGAAACGGCCTGGTCCAGGGTATGGAAACCTTGGGATCATCTAGTTTTGAACTGAGAGAGTGTGTCTGAGCCTCGGATGTTATCAGGAAGGCTATTCCAGAGTTTAGGAGCCATAAATGAGAAGGCTCGACCTCCTTTACTCGACTTTGCTATTCTAGGTACTACCAGATGCCCGGAGTTTTGAGATCTTAAAGAGCGAGTTGGATTGTAGCGAGACAGAAGATAAACAGGAGCTAGATTATTTAGAGCTTTAAAGGTGAGAATTAATATTTTAAATTTAATACAAAACTTAACAGGCAGCCAGTGTAAGGAGGATAAAATTGGGGTCTGTGGTCACACCGGACTTTTCTCTCCATAGACTTCCATTCATACGCACGCAAATGTGTCAGACTGGAAACGTAAGTTTGTGCGTCAAGTTTCGCAATTCACTGCCTTGCAAAGTTCAAGCTTGGTGAACTTTGACCTTGGAAATTGCATCACTTGACTATGTAAGACCCACACTGGAGAGAAACCATTCACATGCACTCAGTGTGGGAAGAGATTCAACCGATCAGCAAACCTTAATAAACACATGAAAAACCACACTGATGTGAAAGAGTATATGCACTTTGAGTGTGAGAAGACTTATTACAGCTCCAAAATTGAAACTGCACCAGACAATTTACTCTGGAGAGACCGTACAAGTGTTTTTACAAGAGGTTTAATCAGTTAACACATCTGAAAACAACAGGATTCACACTGGAGAGAAACCGTACAGATCTGATCAGTGTCTACAGAGTTTTAATCATTCGGCGCAGCTTAAGAAACACATAGACAAAAAAGTTGCACACATGACATGAATGCAGCAAAACATTTTCTCTGTGCACTGGATGTTTCATGTCTGAATAATGTTTGAAAAGGCTGAGTGACAGTATACTGTTTTCCAACACTCCTACACTGCAGTAGGTCGGGTTGTAAATGTGTTGCGCTTCTCGCGTTTACCGTAAACACCGTGGTGGTGGCTGAGAGAAGAACTGTCATAAACATCTGGCCAACAGCTCCTCTGCAGCTTAAAATCTCTTTGCAAGTGATTGTACCAGTGCAGATAAATTTGTACTCTCTCCAGTGTATTCATGTAGCTAGTGTTGTTTTAAATGATGTTCACTGTCTGACTCCCTGAATGAGAGACATCACTGGGAAGACACCGCACATCAAACAAGGTGGAGCTCTAGGACGCTTAGTTTGCAGTATACCAGGGCCTCAAGTTTTAAAAGCCCATTCAATTGTCCTGTGTTGCAGCTTTTATTAGTGAAGTTCTTTACTTTTAGATTCTAGATTTTTTCTAGTTTACTGCATTTACTTTGAGTAGAATACAAACTTGATGATTATTTTATGATTTAGGCAGAGCGACAGGTATTAAGTTTTACAATATTTATACACTGTGATGACTCCAGATTGGAGTATGTGGTAAATCCTGATTGGATGCCTGCAATACTCATCAATGGGTATATAAAAGTTGTTGTGCTAGCTACCGCATGACGCTGTGGCTACACGGGAGTCCACATGTCAAGACCTGCCATCTCATTGGCTCTTCAACCTTATGGTTTTGTTTTGCATTAATTTTGTCATGTAGTTAAAGTGTTGTTGTGATTATATCCTAAGTTCTTTATCGTCATTATTATCCCTAAACATTTGTTGGTTGCTTTGATTGTTTGTTCTATGAGTTACTTTTATAATAAATAATTTGCATTCAGGCTATTTTGTTGGCACTCTTATGGTGCGACTCTAACAAGCGGGTCATAACACTTCGCAAAATGTGGCCGGTTGTATCCAAGATCTTGTTCTTTTCAGTCATGACCATAGGTGAGAGTAGGAACCTAGATTGAGCAGTAAATTACGAACATTGCCTTTCGTCTCAGATCCTTCACAACAGACAACCACATCAACTGCATTACTGCTGCCGCTGCACTGATCCATCTTTAAATCTCACATTCCATTCCTAATGGAAAACACTGATACTTGAACTCCATTTGGGGTAAAGACTCTCCTCCAAACTGGAGATGGCCACCTTTTTCCAGTCAAGCACAATGGTTTCTTAGAGGTGCTGTTTCTTTCCCTGCCATGTCACACTCAGCAGCAAACTGTCCCACTTACTGCATGTCCTATGAAGCCAAAAAGACAACGTTATCTGCAAATGGCAGAGACAGTCCTAGCCTGCACCTAAAATTCTGTCTGTAAAAATTACTGTATTTCTGAGATCAGCCTGAAAAATAGCACATTTACAAAATAAAATGAATAAATGGATGGATGGATAGACATTGTAGTGGGGGAAGGGGAAGTTGGATGGCTTGTGTAGATGTTAGATGATCACACACACACACTCACACAAGTAATAGCTTCTAGCTTATTTTTATTACGTTCTTCATCAGTAACATGCTTTTCTGTTCTGTCGCTCCCGCCACCGACTTTACCCTCTAGCTCCACCCACTTCCGTTATGTCACTTGACACACAATAAGCTACATCCCCCGCTTTTTTAGCAGGTGAGAAGGCAACAAAAAGTAAAAAAATAAAATCAGGTAAATGTATATACAGATCTGGCATGAACTAACACGCGCATGAAACAAAGTAATCTCGCATGGCCACGACATATGGCACGTTAGCACGGAAAGATGGTCTAGCAAATAAAGACATGAACAGTAGGGGGCAGTCGTGTACTGTAACGCACTGTATTGAAGCCGGAGCATTCTTTACGCATCAATATAACCTAGAACACTACTACAGGGTTTTTCAAAGTCTAAGACAGTGGGCCTCCCTTTTGACACAACTTATCCATTGGCGCCCCCTCCTCCCAAACATGCACGCACGCGTACACGCACTCGCACACACACACACAAATTCTGGAGGATTTCTTGCTACCTCATCATGCTTGGTTTCAAGGTGTCGCCGAAGTTTAACGGGTCTCATGCTGTCATTAGCCAAAATATCTTGACAAACCACACATAAAGGTCGTGGTTCATCAGCTGGTCCTGTCCACGTAAATCCTAAACTCAAATACTGATCATCATATCGTCGTCTTTTGGGTTTAAGCCCTGAACTTGAATGCTTTGAATCGGGGGTCTCAGAAACCGATTCATTGCATTAGCAGCATGATTAGCAGGCATATACCTGTATTGGTGGGCTTGCCAAACAGAAGCGAATTCACAGCTATGGCCTTCTGGGTAAAAAAGGTTTTCTTATTTTTAACATATTATTTTTTTAGCTTTGTTTACTTAAAACGTTTAAAAATAATAAAAATACATATAATAATTAAACTTAATAATTATATTTTTATTATATAATATTTTTCCCCCGCCTCCCCTGACATGCTCTGGCGCCCCCCAGGGGAGGCGCGCCTCACACTTTGAAAACCCCTGCACTACTACATACAGGGGCGTAGATGTAGGGTGGACGGTGGTGATGCTTAATATTAATAGTTAAGTTTTCTAATTCACCACTGAACAACAGCTGATTAAACATCTGTGTCCTTTGAAGAAAAGCAAGATGGAGCAAACTAAAAAATAAAAACGCAAAAAAAAAATGCATTTACAAACAGCTGAGAGCAAGTTATAACTAATAATAATATTTCTGACTTATTTAATCTGAGCAGAGGTACAAGACAAGGATGCCCACTATCACCTCTGTTGTTTTTATTTGCAATTGAACCCCTGGCTATGACTATTAGGAAAAATCCAGATATAAAGGGTATGAAGATAGGAAAGAGGGATCATCGTATATCTTTGTTTGCAGATGACATTATTTTGTTTTTAACCAATTTGAAAAAATCCATCCCAGTGCTTACCAATATTATTGAAAAATTTGGAAAATTCTCGGGCTATAAAATAAATAATAGTAAAAGTACTCTGTTATTATTAAATGAGCAAGAGAGGAAAGGCCCCTTAAGTCATAAACAATTTGCCAACGAAATTAATGGTTTCTCTTATTTAGGGATTAAAATTACGCCCAATATAGACAACATAGTCCCCTCTAATTATGATCCTCTAATAAAGGGAGTCTTGGAATCTTTGGACAAATGGAGTGCAATGCCCATTTCGTTAGCAGGACGTATACGTATAATTAAAATGTCAATCTTACCGAAATTTTTATACCTTTTTCAATCTATTCCCCTTCCATTACCTGATGCTTTCTTTTCTACTCTTAAAAAAGCCTTTACCAGATTCATATGGAATAATAAACGACCCCGTTTGCATTTATCTCTTCTCTACCTGCCATACGACAGAGGAGGGCTTCAAGTGCCAAATATAAAACTATACTATTGGGCGACAAAGCTTCAAACTGCTATGTATTATTTTTCCACAGACCAACCATCCTGGGTTGATATTGAAAAAGGAGAATTGTTACTTCCTATACAGTTATATCTACACTCTGACGATGTGAAAAAACTTAAAAAGTCCACTCCCAATCCCTTTCTTAGAAACACTCTATCTGTATGGCACGAGGCACATTTTTACTTAGATGAGGAAATATGCATCTCTCCATTTTCACCAATATGGGGAAATAACTGTTTTATCCCTGGAAGAAATGACATGGGGTTTAAAAATTGGCAGATGAAAGGATTAAGTATGGTAAAAGACCTATATATGGAAGTTTTTTCCTATCAAAATTAAAATGAAAATTCAAATGCTTAAAAGATCAAATGATAAATCAAATGCTCAAACTATAAATCAAATGCTCAAACCGACATTGCAAATAATAAATCAAATCCTCAAACTGACTCTGCAAATGATAAATCAAATGCTCAAACGGACTTTGCAAATGGTGAATCAAATCCTCAAACCGACTCCTCAAATGATAAATCAAATCCTCAAACTGACATCGTAAATGGTGAATCAAATGCTCAAACTATAAATCAAATCCTTAAACCGACATTGCAAATGGTGAATCAAATGCTCAAACAACTCTGCAAATGGTGAATCAAATCCTTAAACTGACATCGCAAATGGTGAATCAAATGCTCAAACAGACATCGCAAATGATAAATCAAATGCAAATGAGGTGTCAATCAACCAGCATAGGCGGAGCTTTAAGGCGGAAGAGTTTGTTGTTGACAACTACCGGTAGCGCTACGACTTTTTCAAGGCGTTCAGATTTGCGTGCACTATTCCACGTCGTATCCGTATAAACTCGTGAAAGAGAAAGCGAGAAATCTCCTACTGCTTCTGTCCACATTCTGAAGTGTTCATCAGATGGGTACATCTATCACAGGAGGCCACGAAAAACCATACGGCAAGATGATGATGCTACGTCACATCGTGGAAAACTGGATGGATTTAGACATCTTACATGTAAGTAATTAAATCCAGCAAGACGGTTCCTTGAGTTAAGTTACAGTAAAATAGCAATAGTTGAGCTTCTGTACAGTGAACTATAGAATTACTGAAAGTGTAAAGATTTACACTATATTTATTTTATCTTGCTGTAAATTATCACGTAGGAACTTCTGTAAGCACATGACGTTTCAAACGTTAATTTACATAAAGACGATTATTCAATGTCTGACAGAAAAATATAAGAGGTATTGCAGATTAGCAAATTATAACATTAAACAGACATTTGAGTGATTTGTTTGTGTTGATGTAGAATGCACTTTTGTCAATACAGCTTAGGTTAGATACATGTAATATTTATACAGTAATGTTTTCTTCTGTTCAGTTGGTGATACATTTATGAAAGTATAATTTGAGCACACAAATCACAGAGGTAACGTGACTTGTCTGGTTGTTATAGAGAAGGAAGCACACATGTTTGTGTGTTAGCTGATGCAGAGTGACTGAACAAATGCTACCATCATATTTGTTTAACAAAATATTGTTATTTCAAACCGCTATTACAACAATTTCTTTAATGTTGATTTATATGCCATTTCTGGGCTGGAGCAAGAAAACAGAGAAAACCTGAATTCAAAACATGAAGTAAGATCATGTTATTACTTCCAATTCAGAACTCAAATGAAACTCAAAAAGTGTGCTGTTAAATGACTTCTTTATTAAGAGCTTTGCATAATCTGAAATGTCCTCAGACTGGTGTGTGCAGTGATGATGATGAAGAACAGCAGTGTGCTGATGAAGGAAATGTTGAAGATGCTATAGTGCCATGGACAAGACCCTGCATCCCTCCACCTGCCTGCGTGTCCTCATCTGAGCCAGATGCTGGTGTGGTCTCTTCATCTTCAGTATGAATCGGTTTCTCAGGCATGGACAGCCTCACCTCACAACTCTGTTCCAGTCTGACTGCAGCACTGAGGGATGTGATGGCAAAAACAAGTGAAGTCCAGCATGCAGCAGAACATGGGGTTTTGTCTGAAATACATGATTGTTTGAATAAGTTTGAATAAAGCTTAGTTTCGTATCTTGTTGACTTGTATTTATTTATCATGGTTACTATTAATAATTCTTTTAATCATACATCCATATTTTCTTTAATTGTTGATGAATACATTAATAATTTCAATAATGTATAACTACATTATTTCATTTTTTGACTGAAAATTAAGATGTACTCACCTTGGCTACATTTGTCTAGTGACTATTCATGCATAGCTGTGGTGTGTGTGTGTGTGTGTGTGTGTGTGTGTGTGTGTGTTTGTGTGTTTGTGAACAGCATTTATTATTTTTGTAAGTGTTGGAGTGGGCTTTGCAGTCTAGAGTAAATACTCACATTTTTCGAGTGTAAAATTTCTCCAAAGGAAGATCTTCAAGCAGCTGTCCGACATCTTTGTGCAGATGTACCAATGTGCCAACACTAGAAAGGCTATCAGGTAGGGTTATCAAGTAACTGATGCTATTAGGTGTTATTGCTTCTGTCCCTGCTATTTTATTTGTATTATTATGGGATTGTTATCAATAACAATTATTATTAATCATTATTATGCAGAAATAAAAAATTCATACAGGCTTAGGGAAACATTGCTGTATCTTAACAATTTACATGAACAGCAAAAAGAGAACAAATGTAATAGATAAAAAATGTTACACAATAAAGGTAAGAACAAAATAGGTGAAATTTGACAAGGATATCTTATGTAATAAAATATTATTTTAAATTAAGATTTAATAAACCTGCCATTTATTTAAACAGGGGTGATAGCGTTCCGGCACCACGCCGGATTTCCGGCGTACTGTGGCTGCGGGGAAAAAAAATCAGGTTCACGGATATTGATCTGTCATTTCTCTAGATTCACAGAATTCACTCACTGCTGAAAGCGCCGGATTGGTTTTTATTAAGTGCCATTTTGTGTGCTCGTGAATCATATTTTGAGTGTAGACGCCATGTAAATAAAAGATTAATTGTGTAAATTAGAGAGCTTTATAAATTATAACGGATCTTTGTGAGATCTCTATGAACTAAGATTAGTGACGCTTTTTAGTGATAATAAGAGGAGCGTGCTTTGCATTTTCCAGGCTATAATCCATTCAGAATTTGTATGAAACTTTCGTTTTCGGCACATATACGCTGATATGTTTTGGGAATGACATCTGCATATTTACGCTGGGTTTATTCTCGAAATAACGGTGAAGCAATAGACGGGACAAAAATATATTTCCCCCTTCTCCTTAAACAACTTAGTGTTTCAGCTATGAAATAGTTCAGTTTTGTATGTAGCCTAATGGCAAAGTGTTTATATTTAGTTTCGTTTTTTATTCGGCTTATTTAGAAAAACGTTTGGAGCATTTTTTATTCGTTAAAAATAAGTTTTGTTTTTTTAACGAACAGCGCCCAGTGGAAGACCATCATTGTCTGTTTGATCAGTTTGCCTTCTCAGATCATCACGACTTGCCTAAAATAAAAGATATAAAACAGTTCAAGTATAAAACAATGGTAGCTTAAACGTTAAAGAATGTGTGCTATTAGGCGCATAGTTTGCTTATAAAAAGCTTGCAGGACATCGAGGCGCCAGAGCAATCACTTGCTTTTTTTCAGTGGGAGCAATTTAAAGTTATCCGTCATTTTTGCTCACAAAGTACGAGTAGTACATCAAAAACGTTACAGCGTTTTTATAAAATAAAGAAAACCAAAATTATGCGCTTTCTGTCGTCTGGTTTTTGAACAGGAGCGCTTAACAAAATGAAGCAAAATGTATATGCCTCACAGACATAATAAATATATTTATAGAAAGCTTTAAATTATTACTTAACGAAATAAAACAAATCGAAAACAAAAAAACTCCTTCATGTAATCCGTAAAGATGAATTTCTGAGTCCAAGAGGAGATTGCCAGTCAGGATCTTTGCGACACTGACTCAGAATAAGTTTATTAATAAATAATTAAGATATGTCCTTACTCGACACATTCATTGTTATTTGTTTTTGCCGGTGCTTGGGGCGAGTTTTAGCTTATTGTGTGCGCTTGAACGCAGATTCACAGTAGCAGTTTTAACATGGAGTGACACGACATCTGACGTACAGATGACACTGGCACATGCCACTGAGTGTAGTGACACTTCCGGTGGCACGTCCGGTTTTCCACTGTCATGTGTCACTCGCTAGTGGCATGTGTAGTGACCTGTGTCACTCAGAGTGTCGCGCTGCATCTCACTGCAGTGACATCGACACCCAGCGAAGCTTATGACATTACTTAACACGAGCCAAACCATATTTAATCATTACGCAACTTTTAACCTAATTTATCGCGTCGCAAGTTAGTTTATTTGCTGAGCTACTCCACGATGTTTTAATTTAAACGCATTTATTTTATGTATTCGTAGTCATACTTCCGTACGTAATATAGTCATTTGACAGTACATGTCAGTCAAATTTATTGTGGCATGCTTATGTATGGGAGGGGTTACACTTATCTGTTGTACTGTATATTATTGCATCCTGGCAGTTCCTTTGTTCCCTACAATATGGACTTCTCTATGTTTTTAATTCATTCATTTATTTTATTATTTAACTTATTTTCATTTTAAGGTATTTTAAATAATATCCTTTAAAAAGTTATAATAAAATGCATGTTGAAAACTCATAACATATATGCATGTAAGATAACAGGTGTCATTTGCCTAATGATTTTTAAATATTAAAGCAAAGAGACTTATAAGATTAATGTGCTTATAACGTGCTTATACTGACACCTACTGGCACATGTCACAAGATCACTGACACTGGCATGTGTCACTGACATTACTGGCATGTGTCTAAAAAGAGCCACTTGACAATAATGATGATCAGGGTTACACATAGGCTGTTAATATATTTGGGCCCAGGGGCCCACAAGTTATGTGTTAAAAGTGCGTTGCATACATAGTACCCCCACCCCTACTCACCTCAGGGGCAAGGAAAAAAAGTTCAGGCTCAGGAATTTTTTCCACTATCAGCCCTGCATGTGTCTTCAAAACATTTTGCCAATTTGTTCTTCAGTGTACCTTTTTCTCTTTCAACAGCTCCTCCTGAAGCTGGATGGTAACTGCAATGTGTTCTCAAATCAATTTCCAAGTATTGGCCCACTTGTTTGATTGCTTCATTAACAAAATGAGTACCATTATCTGAACTTTTTTTTCGTGGTATTCCCCATCGCGGTACAATTTCCGTCAGTAACACTTTTGCTACCTCAGCCGAATCTTGTTTTGAGGTTGGAAAAACTCCTGCTGCTTTCCAGTCACATATCACACAGCCCATGCCCCCTACCCCTAACAGATGTTCATCGTAAAGCCTAATTGAAAGATAAGGACCACGTGGTCACATACGGGAATGTAAGGCTGTATAAACAAAAGTACACTGTGAACATAAGTGACTTTTCACACATCTAAAGATGAGGAATAAGCAAGTTTTCACTACACATGTTCATCTAAAAATTAATTTCCATTACAGCTGTTAACTGAAAGGTTGGTGGTTCAAGCACACCCAGGGATGAATTAGGCATTTTGCTGCCTTGCAACTGCTAACACGTGCACTGGGCATATATCCTGGGCCACATTCTGTCCAGCGTTACAAGATGAAATCAGGATTTAGCAGAAGATTGTCATGGGTAGGGAAGGTATTACTGTAAATGGTGTCTAGCTCTTGAAAGAGCTTCTCATCAGCCCGGCTAGCTCAGTCGGTAGAGCATGAGACTCTTAATCTCAGGGTCGTGGGTTCGAGCCCCACGTTGGGCGTTCCTCTTACTTTTCTCTCTCTCTCAACAAACTTACATTAGGGTTCATATAGCAGACCTTTTGAGACAAAGTTCTGCCTTTCTACCACTGTAGGTGATCTTTCCCTAAGTCTCTGTGGCGCAATCAGTTAGTGCTTTCGCCTGTTAACTGAAAGGTTGGTGGTTCAAGCACACCCAGGGATGAATTAGGCATTTTGCTGCCTTGCAACTGCTAACACGTGCACTGGGCATATATCCTGGGCCACATTCTGTCCAGCTTTACAAGATGAAATCAGGATTTAGCAGAAGATTGTCACAGGTAGGGAAGGTATTACTGTAAACGGTGTCTAGCTCTTGAAAGGGCTCCTCATCAGCTCGGCTAGTTTAGTCGGTAAAGCATGAGACTCTTAATCTCAAGGTCGTGGGCTCGAGCCCCACGTTGAGTGTTTCTGTTACCTCTCTCTCTCAGCAAACTTTCATTAGGGTTTATGTAGCACACCTTTTGAAACAAAGTTCTGCCTTTCTACCACTGTAGGTGACCTCTTACTAAGTCTCTGTGGGACAATCAGTTAGTGCTTTCGGCTGTTAACTGAAAGGTTGGTGGTTCAAGCACACCCAGGGACGAATTAGGCATTTTGCTGCCTTGCAAATGCTAACACGTGCACTGGGCATATATCCAGGGCCACATTCTGTCCAGCGTTACAAGATGAAATCAGGATTTAGCAGAAGATTGTCACAGGTAGGGAAGGTATTACTGTAAACGGTGTCTAGCTCTTGAAAGAGCTTCTAATCAGCCCGGCTAGCTCAGTTGGTAGAGCATGAGACTCTTAATCTCAGGGTTATGGGTTCGAGCCCCACATTGGGCGTTCCTCTTACTTTTCTCTCTCTCTCAACAAACTTACATTAGGTTTCATATAGCAGACCTTTTGAGACAAAGTTCTGCCTTTCTACCACTGTAGGTGATCTTTCCCTAAGTCTCTGTGGCGCAATCAGTTAGTGCTTTAGCCTGTTAACTGAAAGGTTGGTGGTTCAAGCTCACCCAGGGATGAATTAGGCATTTTGCTGCCTTGCAACTGCTAACACGTGCACTGGGCATATATCCTGGGCCACATTCTGTCCAGCTTTACAAGATGAAATCAGGATTTAGCAGAAGATTGTCACAGGTAGGGAAGGTATTACTGTAAACGGTGTCTAGCTCTTGAAAGGGCTCCTCATCAGCTCGGCTAGTTTAGTCGGTAAAGCATGAGACTCTTAATCTCAAGGTCGTGGGCTCGAGCCCCACGTTGAGTGTTTCTGTTGCCTCTCTCTCTCAGCAAACTTTCATTAGGGTTTATGTAGCACACCTTTTGAAACAAAGTTCTGCCTTTCTACCACTGTAGGTGACTTCTTACTAAGTCTCTGTGGGACAATCAGTTAGTGCTTTCGGCTGTTAACTGAAAGGTTGGTGGTTCAAGCACACCCAGGGATGAATTAGGCATTTTGCTGCCTTGCAAATGCTAACACGTGCACTGGGCATATATCCAGGGCCACATTCTGTCCAGCGTTACAAGATGAAATCAGGATTTAGCAGAAGATTGTCACAGGTAGGGAAGGTATTACTGTAAACGGTGTGTAGCTCTTGAAAGAGCTTCTCATCAGCCCAGCTAGCTCAGTCGGTAGAGCATGAGACTCTTAATCTCAGGGTCGTAGGATCGAGCCCCACGTTGGACGTTCCTCTTACTTTTCTCTCTCTCTCTCAACAAACTTACATTAGGGTTCATATAGCAGACCTTTTGAGACAAAGTTCTGCCTTTCTACCACTGTAGGTGATCTTTCCCTAAGTCTCTGTGGCGCAATTGGTTAGCGCGTTCGGCTGTTAATGTAGTGGTTTTCTTGGTTTTTCTCTTACTAAATCAAACTCAGTCAGAAGGTTATGAATATCAGAAGAATATACTTTATTGTCAACAACAAAGGAGAACTTTCAGGAGACCCCCAGTAGCATCTCTGTCTGAAAAATTCTAACTCACTCATCTTCTGGCCTTACTTAAATACCCTTTTACATCCGTTGTTTTCCTTTGTTCTCCATATATGACACAAGATCCCTCCTAGTTTAACCCTTGACCCCAAATTCCATCCCTGTCATCTGTTTTTGTCTTAGTTCTACATATATCACACAAATTCCACCTAGGTTAACCCCTGACCTCAATTTCCACCTAGGTTAACCCCTGACCCAAACCTGGTAACTATATAACTTATCCATTTCTTGTGATATGGTAATTCTTCTAATGGTATGCAAGTCTACAAGCAGATTATACACATACAATTTGAATATATATATTAACTTCACGCTTTAAAGAGTATAAAATCCACTTCATATAATCCCTCCTCTTAAGACTTCAAGTCTTAATCTTCTTGCTTTTGGCCCATAGTGCAACTCCATGATCTAGCCCTTAGCCAAACTACCTAATGACAAATATATGTCACAGTATTATTACAAATGACCAGATCATGTAATTGCACTTTGGAATAGAATCAAACCA
This sequence comes from Danio rerio, assembly GCF_052040795.2. Classification (NCBI taxonomy): domain Eukaryota; kingdom Metazoa; phylum Chordata; class Actinopteri; order Cypriniformes; family Danionidae; genus Danio; species Danio rerio. The sequence continues at coordinate 46,377,731 of NC_141024.2, read as the reverse complement.
AACATCTATGTCCTGATTTGACAGGAACATAGTAAAAGACTTGATTCTATTTTGTTATCATAAAAAGTAATATTTTAAGCATACAAATGGTTATACATTTGCTTCTGGGGGTCATGATTATCTAACATACAGTAAAGAATAAAACTAAAACACTACAAAAAATAAAAATCCACATGCACAATTTCATAATATATGGTCATAACATAATATTCTAATCTAACATCCACACACATAATCCGTAGAGTACGTTGATCTTCAGCCCAGATACTTTGCGTATTGTAGAGAGCCGCCGTTTTGGGGTAGAGGTTGTCTAGCACTTAACACCCAAGGCATGGATCCTCTTCATCATCCTCTTCTTCTAAACTATAAAAATTTTTAGCACTAGTTCATCTTTTTGAATCTAAATCTGGCACATACTTGCGAGCATTCTTTTTTCGTTCTGGCCTTAAAAGTGTTGATAGAGACTTTATGTTGAGAGTCTATAACCTGAAGTTGTAGTGATTATCATCACTTGAATTTGTGGCACCTTCTGTATTTCTCACTCAGGTATATAATCAGAATTACTCTTTTAACTGTTCTGATGAACTGCTTCTGCCACACTTTGCAATTCGTTGGTTTGAGCTTTGGGATTTTCTGCCTCCTCTGTTTCCCGTTAACTTTCTCTTGTTGGAGCTTTTTCCTTTGGCTGTCTTGTGCTGTGGTCCCGATGGTATCCAGTTGATGGCATCCCCTTTGGTAACCTTGGCATAAGGTCCATTTCTCCTGATTACACTCCACTCTCTCCAGAACACCTCCGATATACTCGATCACCGGATTAATCTCCTGCTTCTGGTCTTTTTTGGTTTCCTGTACAGATATCGCTTTGCACATGACAGTTAGTTTTCTCATAAAAGACCAAACTTCTTTCCAATGCATTAGAAATGTTCTCCAAACATTCCACAAGGTTAAATACAAGATTACATGCAAGGGTCGACCCAATAGTACTTCATGCAATGTTAGTTGCTTGTTTCTGTCAGTTTTCATGCAATCACTTATTAATGCAAAAGGTAACAACAAATCAATCCAGTTGAGTTTATCATTTTAACATAGTTTGTTAAACTAGGCCTTGATGAATCATCTTTAGCTCTTTCAATCATTCCTTACAATTATGTGTAATTTCTCAATTTTCTTTATTTCCAATACGTTATCAATTCATTTATTTATCTATTCACTGAATTATATATCCACTTATTTATCTACTTAATTACCTTTATTCACTTTAATTGACTTTAATTACTTTAATTTGTTTTTAAATGCAGACACATTATTTGAACTTTCTTCAGAGGTTATTCCAAATCTGAGACTTCTCTTGTCTTAAATGTAATAACTGTTCCTTCTTCCCTGTTCTGCTGATGGAATTACCTTCACTCATCTACCAAAACTGTCATGCCCAAAAGTTTGTATCTCTTGCCCTAAGCTAATTTTATCATTTCACAACATCCACAATCAAGTTCTTGAATATCCCCTTAAGCCTATTGCTGATCTTTTACTCACATTCTACTTTGCACAAATGTCACATGTGGACAACAATTCACTAATCACTGCATTCAAAAAGGCGATCATTATCCTTGGTGCTCAATTTTCTTTACCATTTCACCCTTGATTCAAACCATGTACATCTCAAATGCCAATCTATTAAAATGCTGTTGCCTCAACAATCTGTTCTTTGTATGTATTACATAAATCTTATTTGTCTTTTTCGTTCACTTCTAATGCTACATATATTGTTCATAGATACTAGTATGTTGTTTAATTTCCACTATCATCTAATTGAGGTTGTGACTCTATACTAGTGTTAGACCTGCTAACCTATTTTCTTTAATGTCAAATCAATTTCTTATTTATCAGCTTATCAGTTATTATTGCATCTGGACTAGATACAGAATCTTGTTAACACTAAACCCGTCATCCCTAAAAAATGTTATTTATGTCTTTTACTTAGCTTGAACTAGATGTACCTGCAGATAACTAAATTCTACACGTCTTTTTTACTTTAAGTGTAACCAAGTGTCTACCCTCCTCTGATAATTAACTGAACAAAAATCAATTACTTACTTTAACATTTTTGGCATCCAAACTAACAAATTTAAGTACAGTGCGTGTTAGGAACCTCTGCTAAGAAGTTCTCTATCACTTACTGTTCTTAAATCATAAATTTTACAACATCTACTTTTGTCTGTTTTGACTAATTCCATAATCAAAAATTAAATTCAAATCGAATTCAAATAGAATCCCTTTTATTTGTCATCTACACAATCACAACCGATTTGAAATTGACTTTAATTAAAAATGCCATAACATATCTGAGTGTTTCTCTTATTGCTATGTTCTCAAAAGTTTCAATAATGCCTATTCCAGCATATAACAGACCTGCATCTGGTTAAATTTTAATTAATCCTCCCTATGCTGGCTAATTTTGTTTTCCCTTAATGTCTTGAACTGTTAATCATTATTAAAACTTGACACCAAAGTAATTTCTTATTTCTGAGCTATTTCTTATTTTGCATTTTATATTAATTAGCATTTTTCACTTTTCAGCATTTTCAGCTCCAATTCCTTCCTGCTTTCACATCACACTGTTTGTACATACATTTTTTGTTGTAATTTTCTACCAGTTGACTGAAAAATCACTGGATTTCTTTATAGGTTCCTCTCTATCTGATCTGATTATTCATCTTTAGTCCTTAATCCTTTTTGGTTTTAATTATTTCTTCACATATGTAAAACAACCTATTTTCTGTTTTTAAACACTTTTCTCTTTCAAATATTATTTTAGTACATTTAGAATTGTTACTTTTTGACCTATTCAGTACTGTGAGTTCATTTCACTTTTTTTTTTCATTCCCTTCAAATATAAATCACTTTTCTGTCTTAATCTCTGACATAATTTTTCTCTCAAATCTTGGTTTAGTTTACTCAAAATAAGTTTTCCCTAATTTTTAACTTAAATATTTAATTCCATCAACTTCTAACCCAAATAATTTTTTTGTGTTATAAAAGCTGTCTCTTTTTCTTTTATTAGTCACCACCATGCATTATAATTTGTCCTCCTATGTTCAATAATCTCTATGAATTAACCTATGAAAATGAACCAAAATAATTTAACATTCTTCATAATTTATCATTTCAACATTACACATTTAAAGTTTCATCGTACATTATCATCTAAGACTTTTCTTACAGTTTACATGATACTTTTCTTTTTATCATATTGATAGGAGTCTGATTTGATACAAGAATGGGTAACTGCACTTTTGCTCTTATTTTGCCCTCTGAGTGGTCACATTGTTCTCAATTTGGACTATAGGTCGACTGCTTTGAGATGGACTGCCAGACTCCCCCTCCTCACACCCTGAGAAGACAACTGGTTCATAGATTGGTGCAGTTTTTTCTGTGGTGTCCATATCAGGGCACAGTGTTTCCCCCTTTTCTCTTTGTGCTGGCTTCTTTTCTTTCATTGAGCTGATGTTAAGTTCTGGTGGAGCGCTTTTTCTCTTTGATCAGTTCATCATTAGCTTGTTTGCCTCTTTTTAGTGTCTCTGAACATAAGTAGCCTTTCCAGTCCTCAGTAATTCCTGGGCATGCAGTGTCTGCCTCACTGCTTTCACAAGTGTCCACAGCCAACAGTTTGTCCATTGTGTTTTTCAAACACCTTTTCCATTTGCCAGTGCACTCAGAGATGTCTAGTAGGTAAGAGACCACAGTCCCCCAAAGTCCATCCCTTTGTCCTCCTAATTAATATATGGAATTGAGCTAATGACCTATAAAAGTATTTTCTTCTTTCCCATTTTTTTTTCCATCAAATGGAGACTCCTCTCATCTATTTTCTCCCCTTACGGTTTTAACAGTTTATTTTCTCTAATTCACAATCATTTTATCATATGTAAATATGTTTAATTTTCTATTTCTTTAGTGTTATTCTAATAAATTTCTTTAGCTCCATATTATGCTTTACTTTACATTTCGCCTCATCTATGCTAGTGTTTCTCTACTAACCGGTCATTTTTACATCGAATTTTAATTTCCCTAACATTTTCTATACTCAGTTTCTATTTTCTCACTGCTTGCATCAAATGTTTCTTCTGTTTGCCATTTGTCATTATCTTATCTTTTATTTTCTCTGTCACGTATTTTAGTATTGCATTTCTTATTTCCATATATGTTTTTCCATACCTGATTTAAATAAACAATACTACTTGGTGGCCCAATATCTGGTATAACTGTTCAAAATCATTACTGCTATATCTCAAAGTTAATATTATTAATTAAACTCACATATTTATTTACTAAAAGCCTTTTTCATTTTTGGAAGTGCAATGCATACTTATCAATTTAGCTTCTTACTGCATAAACTTTAAAATTTATTTTCAACTCACTCTAACGCATTCTTTAACATTTACCTAGATTCTATGATTTTCATCTGAATCACTGTACTTTACTACAAATAGATGATGGCTCAGATCACATTATGTAGCTGACTTTGAGAAAGATGATACAAACATTTGTATTGCCCTTAAATACAAACAAATTCTCTAAAGTCAATTATTTCTTCAAATTGTTACTGCTTTTTACTTTTTATCTTATCTGTTCAATGTGCCTATATTGTAAGCATGTTTTAACATCGAATTTTATCTATGAAACAGTGGACTTATTTTTCCTATTTCTATTTTATTCTTTTTCCTTTCCGTAATTTGAGTTTTTAGCTCTTAGGTTTTCTTAGACATTTTAAAGCTTATTTTGTAACACATTTTATAATTAAATCTTCAATTAATCAATATTCATTTTTCAACTTATATGTTATTTATTCATACTTATTTAGTAAATCTATTTGTTTATTAATACATTCTTTTACTCCATACTTCCTTTATCTCTATATATATTGATCACTATGGCTTCATTTATTCTTTTTCATTAGTAGAGTTTCAAACTCTTTTCTATATAATATAACTCTATTATTAGTATTTCCTCATTTCATTTTTCTTACTATACTACTTTATAATATATCTATTCAGTAATAACTTAAATTCTATCCACAATAATGTTAAAGTCTATGTCATTATTTTATCTAAAGTTTGATCTCCTCTCTTTTACTCTCCTCTTCTCTGTTTCCCTAGTGCTGTAAATAGACATAATCTATTTATTGTTCACACATGGACACCATAAATCTCTCTTTTACCCCCATCCTGGAGCAGACTGTCTTTCACCTATTGCTATGTCAGGAATTTAAGTTCACTCTGCCTATAGTTCTTTTTTAACATATTCAAACTTAAAACACACAGATAATTTCAGAAAAATGTGTAACTAGTATATTCTTCTGCCTTTTCACTCTGTGTCTTTCAAATGCAACATGTTCCATTAGTTTTAATTTAGGAGACTCCTCCTTTATATTATAATCTCTTCTCTTAAACTACATCAATTACTTTTCCTCTTCTCATTCACTCCTCTCCTCCACTTAGTGTAACAGGAGCTGCATCCCCCATCCTCATTCCATTCAAGGAGGAGGAAGGCAGTCTTCTCTGCACACCAATATGGACTATTTTGCCTCAACCTGAAGCAAAAAATACACAAACACTACAATTAAATAAATACTCTACACTACACTCCTCTTGAGTGACCTGTCCGAGCAGTCTCTAACCTTAGAGTGGTAACCACAGGTTCCTTGCCTACCCATGCAGCCCTCTGCTTCAACTTTAACAGAGCATTATCGTAGGACTTTGCGCGCTTCTCTCTCTACTTTAATCTGCTTTAATCTCTTAACTGTTACCACACATTAAGGACTCTCTCTTAAAACTTAAAAATGCTCTATACATATCTTACATCATTATTAATTTCCCAAATCTGGGTAACAGTTACTAGTTAATGTTTATCCTATCCATTAAGGCCCACTTAGGAAAACACAGATCATTTGCATACCTTACTCTGCTTTAATCTCTTAACTGTCACCACACATTAAGGACTTTCTCTTAAAACTTATAAATGCTCTATGCATATCTTACATAATAATTTCCCAAATCTGGGTAACAGTTACTAGTTAATGTTTATCCTATCCATCAAGGCCCACTTAGGAAAACACAGATCATTTGCATGCAAATTACTCTTTTTCTTCTGTTATTCAAAACCCCTTTTTTCTTTAATATCTTTTTTACATTTACTTTAAGTTCTTCAAAGCTGGAGAAACAGTTCAAGGGTATTTACCGTTACAAGCAGGTCCTGGCAGAAAAAAACACAAACTAATAAGCATAAAATCGCTTACCGTTTTTTATTGTGGCCACATATTTGTGTTTTCTCTCCAGTCCAGCATGCAGAGTAACACCAGTCCTGCTCCTTTCCAGCCCACCCAGGGACGCCAACTGTGGTGGTTTTCTTGGTTTTTCTCTTACTAAATCAAATTCAGTCAGGAGGTTAAGAATATCAGAAGAATATACTTTATTGTCGACAACAAAGGAGAACTTTCAGGAGACCCCCAGTAGCATCTCTGTCTAAAAAAAATTCTGTCTCACTGATGTTCTGGCCTGCTTATATACAAGTCTGCATCTGCTCTTCACATTGTTCTATACTTGTCACACAAGATCCCACCTAGTTTAACCCTTGACCCCAAATTCCACCTCTGTCATCTGTTTTTGTCTTAGTTCTACATTTATCACACAAGACTCCCCCTAGGTTAACCCTTGACCCCAACCTGATAACCATATATCTTATCCATCTATACGTATCTGTTTACACATGTGTTGCTCTATTCTTATCCATTTCCTGAGACACCTTAGTTGTTTACTCAGGCTTTCTCCAGCTCTCTTCTCATCCACTTCTTGTGACCCTTTCTACATAGCACCTTAATTCTTTTAATGGTATGCAAGTCTACAAGCAGATTATACACATACAATTTGAATATATAGATTAACTTCACACTTTAAAGAGTATAAAATCCACCTCACACTTCACTAGCTGGCCTTCGGTACACCTGCTTAAAGCTGGTTGGGAATGTGCTAGTATGAAGTGAAGGAAGAGACTGAATTTTTCTTCAGAGTGTTGTTTGATGGAGATTTAGATTTGAGTGTTTGTGTGTAAAGATGGAGGCCAGCTGATAAGTAGTTGGTGTAGGAGGACAGAGCAGGGTATTAAATGTCCTAAATAGTTTGCGTATGTCTGAAGTGGTGTTAATTTTGTTATGGTAGTATGGGGTTTTGGCTAAATGGAGCTGGGAGGCTAATGATGCCAGCTAATGATGCCAGCTGGTACCTGCTAAGGTCACTGGAGGCCTTTTATTTGTGCCATGCACTCTCTGTTGCCCTGGGTGCTGTTCGATGTTATCTCAGAACATGCCCTAACCCTAACACTTACCATTTTCTCAGTCCATCTCTCTATTGCCCTGGGTGCTGTTCTATAAAAAGCCTAGCAAAAATGACTTCCTTATCTTCGTTTTCCCATGAAAGCTCTTGACAGGACTGCTCCAGCTCCTTTACAAGCTTCTAAAATTCAATATCTCTCTACAACCCATCAGCAATTCTACTACCATCATCTGACTACAAAAAAATCAACAACAGCAGCAGCAGCAGCAATACAAAAACGGTGGAAGGACAAAACAGCAGCATTAAAACTACTCTCACATCATCAACAGCAACATGAACAGGAATAAAATCTCTGCTCAGTCTTTCTCTACAAGTCCTTACGCTCTTCCTCTCCCTACTCTTTTCCCCTCCTCCAGTATCCCCACCTTTTCTCCTCTACAATCCTTCACTAAGCACCCACCTCCATGCATTACTAACCCTCCCCAACAGTTTACCCTCCCTACTCACCTTTCTTCCACACAGCCCCCCCCCCCTTCACTTAACCAAGCACCCACCTCCTATGAGGAAACACATTTTTACATGCACCACAAATTGTTTTCTGCAAAATGCGCTATTTACGTTACTCAGTTAATCAGTATCCCTACTGGGGGGTCATGGATACTGATCTTCACAACAGTTTTCTTAGGATGCCGTAATCTCACATAGCAACACCTTAGCAACCACCTAGAAACACCTTAGCAAACACCTAGCAACCGCCTAGCAACACTTTAGCAACTGCTTAACAACCCCCTAGCAACGCCTTAGCAACACCTTAGCAATCACTCAACAAAGATATGGCAGATAGAATGGTTTTTAAATCTGATATAGGAAGAAAGGAACTAAATGAGTTAATAAAGGAAAATAACTGAGTATATATATGGAGGGAGAGGAATACAGAAAAAAGTTTTCAAGGAGACAAAAATAGTGGGGAATTTTATGTCAAACAAGAAAAGATCTTATTTTATGTACTAGGAATATTGAGAATTTTATAGAAAATCTGAAATATAAGGAAAACAGTTTTAGTGATCACAAGCTTTAACATTTAAAATAGAATGGGAGAATGTTCAAAGGGGACCAGGGACTTTGATTTTAAATACAACCATTTCATACCTGGAGGTTTGACATGGAAGAAAGGTGGCTTGAAATACCTCGGGTGAGGATGACTGTGTTCAGAAGAACTGGAATGGTACGCTTGAGAAAATCCAAAGACTTCTACAAAATTGGAAATGGTGTCTTCCCCGGTTATCGTAAAGAGGCCGCACACTTATATTTAACAGCTTGGGGGATCCTCTATATGGTACAAGCTGGCTTGTGGAGACCCCCCATTAGTTTACAATTAGTTTGGATCCCTCAAAGTGTTCTCTTCTTACCAAGAGATGAAGGAGGTCAAGGCTTGGTTGATCTTGTGAGTAGAGGAGCAACGTATAGACTGCAGTTCATCCAGAGACTATTGTTTGGGCCCAAGAGTCTTGATAAGCCGGTGGTTTTTGTCAGGAGATGACACTTCAGGATTGATGGACATATCAGTATCCAAAACAATGCCACGATTGAGAGACATTGTTGACAAAGCAGGCACTGAACTAAGTGAGTCTTGCTAAATGTATGGGAATGGGATCAGTAAGGTTTGCACAGAAAGTCTTAGATAAACTGAGTGTGATGTTGAATGAAAAACACTGCTGGAGAGTTCTAATTGGGATCTTATTATACCAGATGACAATGAGTTTTCCCTGATATCAGAATTGAAGCTGTTGTTGGAGATGTTGGGGATAATAGTCCATCGCTGTGTTTTAATGAAAGTGCTGATGTTAGTTCAGCCGAAGGTGAAATATTTGACAGAGATATTGTGAAAATAAATAACAAGCACATTTTAAAAGACTAAACTGACACGGTATGGAGAAGCACACTAGCAGTAGAAGAAGTAATGAAAGCAGAATGGAGAATGATCTATAAAGCAGCATTGATGAGAAGAGGAGGACACTTGCAGTGGAGAATATTACATGGTGCTGTAGCTGTGAACACAAATGACCCCTAATATAAGTGATTCATTCATTGTTTTACAGAGTGTACGAGACTTTCTCCACTGTTTAATATCCTGACTGCTTTATTTTCACCAATGGCTCATTTCTGTTCAAAACAGGTTTTTATTTTAGGTTTTAAGTAAAGCAAATGCAGAAATACAAATGTCCACTAATCCATTTCTTATTGGCCAAGCAAAATGAGCAATCTGTGTTTCTAGGAGAAATTAAATCAACAAAGACATGAACAAAACACTGCATCTATTATTAAAAACAGGATTGCATCTAGAATTGTTGTGGATTTAATGACTATAACTTGACAAATGCAGTGACTGTTGTTGAGTGTGAATGGTGATGTGATGCTGGGCTGTGTTCTGTCATCAATCAAGAATTGCTTTATAAATGAACTGATGTCAATAATAACACACGTGGAAATGAGATGAACAATCATTCAATAATTGCAATTAAGGGTTTTGGTAAAATCAAAATCAAACGTCTCTCTCACACACACACACACACACACACACACACACACAAACACACACACACACACACACACACACATACACACACACTCACACGCACGCACTACACACACACACTCACACACATGCACATACATGCACAGACACACACACACACACACACACACACACACATGCACAGATACCACACAACCCAGACACACACACACATACACACTAACACACATTCTCTCTCTGTCTCTCTCACACACGCACACACACACACACATGCACATACATGCACAGACACACACAACCCAGACACACACACGCATACACACTAACACACATTCTCTCTCTGTCTCTCTCACACACACATGCGCACAAACACTCACACTCTCTCTCTCTGTCTGTCTCCCTCTCTCACACACACACAAACACACACACACACACACTCACACATGCACAGACACACACAAACACACACACACAGTCTCACTTTTTCACACACACACAGTCTTTTCTCTCTTTCTCTCACACACACACACTTTTTCTCTCTCTTTCTCACACACACACACACACACACAGTCTCTCTCTCACACACAAACACACACACTCTCATACAGACACAGTCTTTCTCTTTCTCACACACACACTCACTCTCTCACACACAGTCTATCTCTCTCTCTCACACACACACACAGCTGTGGTTATAAATGTGTGTTCTTGTGTTCAGATGTCTGTTTCCTCACTCTGGATCCAAACACAGCACACACTCAAATCATTCTGTCTGAGGAGAACAGAGAGGTGAAGAGTGTGAGAGAGAATCAGCCGTATCCTGATCATCCAGACAGATTTGCTTTTCATCCTCAGGTGTTGTGCAGAGAGAGTGTGTGTGGACGCTGTTACTGGGAGATTGACTGGAGTGGAGATGATGATGTTTTTATATCAGTGTCATATAAGAGCATCAGGAGGAAGGGAGGAGGTGATGAGTGTGTGTTTGGATGTAATACTCAGTCCTGGAGTTTGCTCTGCTCTTCCTCCAGTTTCTCATTCAGACACAATCACACACACACTGATCTCCCAGTGAAGCCACTCAGCAGGAGAATAGGAGTGTTTGTGGATCACAGTGCAGGAACGTTCGAGGTTACTAAAGTAACCCTTCGTTCCCCGAGGAGGGGAACGGAAGCACTATAAGTGGATTTGATTGTAAAATCCACGCATTGGGAGGATTCGGATCAGAAGCCGCTTGTCTGGAGAGTATTGAACGGGCCAATGAATGAAATTAATTGGCAGCGTAAGCTTGCGCAGGTGTGCGACATCTGCAATTATCTCAGCATATAAGCACACCTGAAGCCAGCAGACGCCATCCTTTTAAGCTGAAGAGACTTTCAAACAGCTAAGGGACAGTCATTATGGCGACGGAGTATAGTGCTTCCGTTCCCCTCCTCGGGGAACGAAGGGTTACTTTAGTAACCTCGAACGTTCTCCTATGGCGGGAACTTCAGCACTATAAGTGGATTTGATTGTAAAATCCACGCATTGGGAGCCCATTGAAAGCGCCATAATGACTGCACCTTACCAACACCCCCGATGAGGAGATAGTCAAGCAAGCGTGACGCACCCACATCATGGGGGGCGCGGTCCTCCAACGTGTCCCTGGCCCTAATTTATCCTACTTCAACAGAAGTTTTACGGATTTAGATATATTTTTGGGGGAGTCGTGAGCATCTAGATAATTCTAGGAAATACGACAGTACGTTGGGAAGCGTGCAATCCCGATAGGGAGGACGCTGCGGAGGCCATCCGTTACCCAAGGGGGGGATAGATTTCAGAATTTACTTATGGACTAGCCCTAAAAAGGGGGAGTACGCATAGCAAAAGAGTGGTTAGCGGAGAGGGAAGACACGGGTCCGCCCAGAGGAGGGACTTAACCGTGGCGGAATAAGCATATGGGATCGCCTAGTGGGGATCACGCATAGCAGGCACCTATACCCAAAACGCGGGCTGACCAGCGGGCAGACCTACAACGTAGTGGGCCAGCAAGTGACTCCTCCGCTGAGTCAGTGCTGGGGGCCACGGAGGAATCTGCAGGGCTCACCTGACGGGGAACTTTACTGACAGATAAAAAAGGCGCACGTACCTCCGTGTTAGGGAGAATGGCGCAGCAAGCATGTTTCAACACCCTACCGAGTTGTCTCCTCAATCACCAAAGGGTTACCTAATACCCTTGAGGAAACCGGCTCCACTCGCAGATTGTAAAACCTTGCAAATGTGTTGGGTGTCGCCCAGCCCGCAGCTCTACAGATGTCTGTTAGAGAGGCGCCGCGTGCACGCGCACAAGAGGATGCAACGCTCCGAGTGGAGTGTGCACGAACTCCCGGGGGACACGGCTGACCTCGACTCGAATAAGCGAGTGAAATGGCATCCACAATCCAGTGGGATAATCTTTGTTTCGATACAGCACTTCCCTGCTGCCGACCGCCATAACAGACAAAGAGCTGCTCAGATGATCTAAAATTCTGAGTACGGTCCACATAAATGCGCAGAGCGCGAACTGGACAAAGTAAAGAAAGGGCTGGGTCTGCCTCCTCCGGGGGCAGCGCTTGCAGTTTCACAACCTGATCTCTAAAGGGGGTGGTAGGAACCTTGGGCACATAACCGGGGCGGGGTCTCAGGATGACGTGAGAGTAATCCGGCCCGAATTCCAGGCACGAGTCACTGACCGAAAATGCCTCCAGGTCCCCGACCCTCTTGATGGAGGCCAACGCAACCAGCAGAGCTGTCTTCAGGGACAGAAATCTTAGAGATACTGATTCGAGTGGCTCAAAGGGATCGGATCGCAGACTCGTGAGAACGAGGGCGAGATCCCAAGAGGGCATGAGAGGGGGGCGAGATGGATTAATTCGCCTAGCACCCCTAAGGAACTGGATGACCAGGTTATGCTTTCCCACGGTGCCGCCAGCTACCACGCTATGATAAGCGGAGATGGCGGCCACGTAAACCTTGAGAGTGGAGGGCGACAGCCTGCTGTCCAACTTCTCTTGAAGGAAAGAGAGCACAACACTAATCTGGCAATTTCGGGGGTCTTCTCTGCGAGAGACGCACCATTCAGTGAATAGACTCCACTTCAGGGCGTAGGCGCGCCTCGTGGAGGGGGCTTTAGCCTGAGTGATGGTATTAACCACCGCAGTCGGTAGGTTACCTAAGTCTTCCTCGCGTCTAGGGACCACACTTGGAGGTTCCAAAGATCGGGGCGAGGGTGCCAGATGGTGCCCTGTCCCTGAGAGAGTAGGTCCTCTCTCAAAGGGATCCGCCAGGGGAGGGCCGTCGCGAGGAGTGAGAGCTCTGATATCCAGGTCCGGTTAGGCCAAAGGGGCGCAACTAGCAGAACCTGTTCCTCGTCCTCCCTGACCTTGCACAGAAACTGCGCGAGCAGGCTCACTGGGGGAAACGCATACTTGCGCATGCCCCGAGGCCAGCTGTGGGCCAGTGCATCCGTGCCGAGAGAGCCCTCGGTCAGGGAAAAAAACAACTGGCAGTGAGCGTTCTCGGGGGAAGCAAACAGATCGATCTGGGCCTCCCCGAATCGCGCCCATATCAGCTGAACAGACTCGGGGTGGAGTCTCCATTCTCCAGGGCGTAACAGCTGTCGTGAGAGCGCATCGGCTGCACGATTGAGCGTGCCTGGGACGTAAATGGCGCGCAGCGATTTCAGCCGCGGGTGACTCCAGAGGAGCAGACGGCGGGCGAGCTGAGACATGCGGCGAGAGCGCATACCCCCCATGCGGTTGATATACGCCGCCGCCATACTGTCCGTCCTGACCAGCACGTGTTGCTGCTCCAGCACCGGTAAAAAGCGGTGGAGAGCGAGGAACACTGCCAACAGCTCTAGGCGATTGATATGCCAATGCAGCTGGGCACCCTTCCAGAGGCCCGCAGCCGCATGCCCGCGACACACGGCCCCCTAACCCGTGTTGGAAGCGTCTGTTGAAACAACAACATGGCTGGACGCCTGTCCTAGAGGCACACCGGCCTGTAGGAACGAGGGGTCGTTCCAAGGGCTGAGGGCGCGGCGACACAGCGCAGTAACCGAGACCCGGTGTGTGCCCGCGTGCCATGCGCGTCTGGGGACCCGATCGTGAAGCCAGTGCTGAAGTGGTCTCATATGGAGCAACCCGAGCGGCGTGACGGCGGCTGCGGATGCCATATGCCCCAGGAGCCTCTGAAAGAACTTCAGTGGGACCACTAGTTTGCTGTCGAGCTCCCTCAGACAGTTCAGCAACAGGCGAGCGCGTTCCTCGGAGAGGTGCGCTACCATGGTGATCGAGTCCAGCTCCATCCCGAGAAAAGAAATCCTCTGCACGGGGGCGAGTTTGCTTTTTTCTCGGTTGACCTGAAGCCCCAGTAGGCGGAGATGCCGAAGCACCTTGTCCCTGTGCATAATCAACTGCTCCCGCGAGTGGGCTAAAATCAGCCAGTCGTCGAGATAATTGAGTATGCGAATGCCCGCGAGCCGAAGGGGCGCTAGGGCACCCTCCGCGAGTTTGGTGAAGACCCGCGGAGACAGAGAGAGCCCGAAGGGGAGGACCTTGTACTGCCACGCTCGACCCTCGACGCAAACCGCAGAAATTGGCGGTGGCGTGGAAGAATGGAGACATGGAAATACGCGTCCTTCAGGTCTATGGCTGCAAACCAATCCCGAGGACGAACGCATTGGAGAATGCGCCTCTGCGTGAGCATTCTGAACGGCAGCCTGTGCAGACAGCGGTTCAAAACGCGCAGATCTAGGATTGGCCGTGACCCACCGCTCTTTTTGGGTACGATGAAGTATGGGCTGTAAAACCCACTCTCCATCTCGGCTGGAGGAACCGGCTCGATTGCACCCTTCGCCAGGAGGGCAGCAATCTCCTCTCGCAAGACAGGGGCGGACAGGGGGTTGACCCTGGAGAAATACACGCCCGTAAACTTGGGGGGCCGTTTCGCGAACTGAATCGCGTAACCGAGTCTGATTGTGCGTATGAGCCACCGCGAGGGGCTGGCCCGCGCTAACCAGGCAGGCAGAGCCCTCGCTAATGGAGTCATCGCTACAATCGCTGACGTACCAGCGGTGGGGCAGCGCGGAGTGGGTGTGCTGATCCGGGAAGCACGAGGGTCTGGAGAGCTGGAAGAGCTGGAGGAGAGCGATTCGCTCTGGCTCCGCACCCTGACTCCGGAGAGGGGGCTGGAGGGCTGAGGGAAGGGAGACCGTCCCCCCAGCGCTCGTGAGCCACTGGCGAAGCACGTAGAGTCTGCGAGCCGGAAGGCAGCGCGTCCCGGACTGGCAGAACTCGTGCAGTCACATCCGGGGAAGGGAAAAAGTGCTCTTTTACTGATGTTTTGGTGGCACTGAAAAGTACCGTTGTTATCGGGGCCCCGCCCTCCAGCGGGGAAAGAGCAAGTTTCCTCTTCTCCGGATGGCCTGTCTCAGGGACGCTTCGCGGTCCGTTTACCGGACTTAACGGCGCCCTGGGCAGGAGGGGCTGCCTGCTTTCGAGGTGAACGCCGCGCCCGCTTGGCCGGAGGCGCAGGCGGGGGCGGGGCAGCACTCGTTGGCGGGCGCCCTCGGCGAGGAACAGCGGAGGTGGATGGCTCGGCGGGCGGATCGGGCTTACGCCCACGCCGATAGATGACATTGCCCATCGCATCCGACTGCTCTTTCACCGCCTTGAATTCCTGGGTGAATTCACCGACGGTGTCGCCGAACAGGCCAGCCTGGGATATGGGCAAGTCAAGAAAGCGAACTTTGTCAACGTCGCGCATATCGGCCAGGTTTAGCCAGAGGTGGCGTTCCTGAACCACAAGTGTGGACATCGTCCTCCCCAGCGCACACGCGGCGGACTTAGTAGTCCGAAGAGCATAGTCGGTCGCGGTGCGCAGCTCATGTAATAAGCTTGGGTTGGACCCGCCCTCGTGCAGCTCGGCCAGCGCCTGCGCTTGGTAGCGCTGGTAGGTGGCCATCGCGTGCAAAGCAGAAGCAGCCTGGCCCGCAGCCTTATAAGCTCTGGCTCCGAGGGAGGCAGACAACCTACAGGCTTTGGACGGGAGGCGGGGCAAACCCCGCCACATAGAGGCGCCGCGCGGACAAAGATTGACCGCGATAGCGCGCTCCACTGACGGGATCACCTCATACCCCCTGGCAGCTCCGCCGTCAAGGGCGGTGAGGGCGGAGGCACACGCAGCACGGGCAGAGAAAGGTGCCCTCCAAGACTGCGTGAGCCTACTATGCACTTCCGGGAAGAAGGGGACGAGAGGCTTCGAAGGCTTCGCCTTCTGGTCCTCTACGTAGCACCCATCTAGTCGGTCCGGCCGCGGAGCTGGGGGATAAACCATCTCCAACCCCACGGCCGAAGCAGCCCGGGAAAGCACGGCTAACATGTCCGCTTCAGGATCCGATTTGACAGCGCTCACCTGCCCGGAGGGGGCGAGCGGGTCCGGATCTTCGGCGGACAGTGAAAGCCCACCCTCCGATGCCGCGGAGGACATCTGATCTCCGGTGTCAGCGAGTGTGAGAGCTACCATCTGGTTAGACGGATCACTCTCACTACCCGAAGCTTGGATGGAGCGCCGTGAGGAGCGAGAGGTCCGCGAGCCCGTGGGCGGCGGATTATCTCCCGCTGAAACCCTCAGATCTGCCCGAGCGCCCGCTGCTTTTTTAGAACAGGAGGCAACTGGGGTGGCTCTCTCTCTTGCGAAAGTTAGCCGCGATCTTAGCTGTGCAACGGTCATGGCATCGCAATGACGACATGAACCGCCCGCGAGCACCGCATTAACATGCTGGACCCCCAAACATGCAATGCAGTGATCGTGTCCATCATCCGGAGCCAGGAAACCCCCGCATCCAGAAACGCACAGTCGGAGCGCCATCCTGAAAAGGACGTGCTGCACGACTGTGTTGCTCTTTTAGGAAAGTTTGCAACTATACGCACCGCTCTGGAGGACCGGACCCAAAGAACCGCAGGCAAGGGAGTAACCCAGCTCGACCGTCTGCCACCGCGAAGACCCACTCTGGACCGGGAGACACACTCGTTCGCTCTGAAGTGCTGATCAGCAAGAGGAACCCTCATCGACTCACTCAGAAAGGATCTGAAGCGAAAAGGATGGCATCTGCTGGCTTCAGGTGTGCTTATATGCTGAGATAATTGCAGATGTCGCACACCTGCGCAAGCTTACGCTGCCAATTAATTTCATTCATTGGCCCGTTCAATACTCTCCAGACAAGCGGCTTCTGATCCGAATCCTCCCAATGCGTGGATTTTACAATCAAATCCACTTATAGTGCTGAAGTTCCCCCCGAAGGGGAACTCTGATCTTCTACAACATCTATAGAGACACAATGAGCCTCATCCACTCAGTCCAGACCACATTCACTGAGCCGCTCTGCCCTGGGTTTGGGTTTTGGCTTTTTTCTGGATCATCAGTGAAACTGAGCTGAAGACTGACGAGAGATTTACCCAGAATCCTCTGCAGGAGCAGTCAGCAGCAGTGTGTGTGTGTGTGTGTGTGTGTGTGAGAGAGAGAGAGAGAGAGAAAGAGAGAGAGAGATTTTACCATACTTTATTAAATCATCTTACAAGACCCAAAAAATCCAAGGAAAAAACAAAACAAAAACATATACATATTACAACATCAAATTGAAAATTAAATTGTCCTCCACAACAGTACACAGAACATTGTTAAAACACCACTGAAACATAAACATATCCAAATCATTTATATGCTTGTAATATTTGAATTCAAACAGAATCCTTGATTCAACAAGAGTTTTAAAAGACAAAATGACGTCTTGACCATGTGAATTGTTTATCTTACTTTTTCTCGACATATAGATTGCCATTTTTGCCTGTCCCACCACAAAGTTAATTATTTCTATTTAAATCTTTGACTATAATTATAACCCGCCCACAAAATTAAGGCAGTAGTTGTAAAAGATTCTCCAAAACCTAAAAATAAGTGCTCCAACAACACAAACAATGACTGCAATCTATTACACTCGAAAAAAACAATGAAAAATAGTCTCTCTTAAACCACAAAAAGCACAACTGTCATTGATGTTAGGATTAATAACAGATACAAAAGCATTGACAGCAATAACACCCTTTAAAATTCTCCATTGTAAGTCACCTGATTTTTTAACCAATGGTGGTTTGTATAATACCCTCCAAACTGGTTTAACTTCATCACCCAAATTAAGTTTTGTCCTCCAGACATTGTCAGACTTATTACATAACACTGTTCTATACATGATTTTGGCAAAACATTTATACATCTTTTTCCCATTCAAATCACCAAAGTCTAAAAACTGTAAACCATCTAAATTCAATAAGGAGCCCAAATTGTCTTTCAAATCAGGTGTTATCCAGTGTTTGCGATAGGGATCTCTTATATCTGGAGTTAAGCGTCCTTCCTCAAAGTCTTTTAAAAGCACAAGTTCCTCAGTTGTTAATTTATTCTTCCATAGTTCCATAATTATTGCAGTGTAACGGAGTGACCTCTGACCCAACATAGAGGCCACTGCAGTTATGTCTTTTAAATCAGCACCCGCAATATTTACCAAGTGTCCCAACTTTACAGTCTTAGTGATGCACAATCTCTGAAAAAGATTTGGTACTTGATCTGTAATGTCCAGACGAGCTCCCTTTACCAAAGGTTCTTCCAATAGCCAATCTAGTGAGGCTGCAGAATCTGACCTTTTTATTTTAAATGAACCCCAGGCCTTAAACAGTCTTTGATAGAAAAAAAGGTAGTCCATTCAGGTGCAATTTGCCATGATCCATAAAAAACAAAGTCATGTCCAGTCCAAGACCATCAAGTCTTTGAAGAATAGCCTTCCTCCACACTAAATCCACCGGGCCTGTTAAGAGTCTCTAAACAAATTGTAATCTAAAAGTGGCATGTCTGCTCACTAGGGATACCAGTCCTTGTCCACCCTCTTCTAAAGGCAAATAAAGTTCACTTTGAGGCACCCAGTGCATTCTGTCCCAGAAAAAAATAACTAATTTGGCTTGTAGAAATAACAGCAACCCTGAGGGAGGTTCCGTACAAAAAAGCCTATGCCACAAAGTCGAAGCTATTAGGTTGTTAATAATTAGTACTCTGATAACTGGGGGTGAATCCATCTCCATTTTTTAAATTTTCCTTCTATTTTTTCTATTATTCCATCCCAGTTTTTTCGTTGCATAGTGCTCTCTCCATGATATACTCCCAGGTATTTAAGACCTCCCTTCTTCCAAATCAGCCCACCAGGTAAAATTGGAGTACCATTGTTCCATTTGCCATTAATTAAAGCATCACTTTTACCCCAATTAACTCTGGCTGCAGAAAGTTTGTCAAAATCACTAATAATGGACACTAAATTATTTACATCCTTTTGACCATTAACAAAAAACTATAACATCATCCGCATAAGCTGATAATTGATGTTGAACACTTTTATTGCTAATCATAAAACCCTCAATTCTAGAACGTAGCTTTTTTAGCATTGGCTCAATGGCCAAGGAATATAACATTCCAGATAGAGCACAACCTTGCCTTATACCTCTATTTATTTTAAAAGGGGCACTCAAACCACCATTGATTTTCAATACGCTTTCAATGTCTTGATACAACACTTTAATCATTCCAATAAAACCTGATCCAAAACCAAAAGCCTCAAGAGTGTTCCAAAGGTACTGATGCTCCACACGATCAAAAGCTTTTTCCTGATCAATTGAAATTAAACCCAAATCAAGATTAAAATAACTAGACAGATCTAGAATGTCTCTAACAAGACTAATATTATCCATAATAGACCTGCCAGGCACACAATAAGTTTGGTCAGGATAAACAATATGCCCTATCACATCTTTTAATCTATTGGCCAATGTTTTAGAGAGAATTTTAAAATCTGAACAAAGTAGACTCACTGGTCGCCAGTTCCCCTTCGGGGGGAACTTCAGCACTATAAGTGGATTTGATTTGTAAAATCCACGCATTGGGAGGTTCGGTTCAGAAGCTACTCGTCTGAAAGAGTATTGAACGGGCCAATTAAGAATGAATTGGCAGCGCAAGCCTGCGCAGGTGAGCGGCATAAGCAATCAACTGAGTATATAAGCTCACCTGGCGCCAGCAGACGCTATCCTTTTCGCTTCAGAGACTTTCTGATCGAGTCGATGAGGGTTCCTCCTGCTGTGACCAGCGATTCTGAGCGAACGAGAGCATTCTCCCGGTCCAGAGTGTGTACACGCAGTGGCAGACGGTCGAGCTGGGTTTCTCCCTTGCCTGGCGTTCTTTGGGTCCGGTCCTCCAGAGCGGTGCGTATAAAGTTGCAAACTTCACAGAAAGAGCAACACAGTCGTGCAGCACGTCCTTATCAGGACGGCGCTCCGACTGTGCGTTTCTGGATGCGGTGGTTTCCTGTCCTCGGATGATGGGCGCGGGCACTGCGTTACATGTCTGGGGGTCCAGCATGTTAATGCGCTGCTCGCGGGCAGTTCATGTCGTCATTGCGATGCCATGACTGTTGCGCAAGATCGCGGTTAGCCTTTGCAAAAGGGTGAACCACCCCAGTTGTCCCCTGCTCTGCAGCGGGCACTCGGGCAGATCTGAGGGTTTCAGCGAGAGATAATCCGTCGCCCACGGGCCCGCGGACCTCCCGCTCCTCTAAGCGCTCCATCCAAGCTTCGGGCGGGGGAAGCGATCCGTCTAACAGATGGTAGCCCTTACGCCCGATGACACCGGAGACCAGATGTCCACCGCGGCATCGGAGGGTGGGCTTTCATTGTCCGATGATGATCCAGACCCGCTCGCCCCCTTCGGGCTGGTGAGCGCTGTCACTACGGATCCTGAAACGGACATGTTAGCCGTGCTTTCCCGGGCTGCTTCGGCCGTGGGTTGGAGATGGTTTATCCCCCAGCTCCGCGGCCGGACCGACTAGAGGGGCGTTCCCTTCTTCCCGGAGGTGCACAGTAGGCTCACGCGGTCTTGTAAAGCACTTTTTTCTGCTCGTGCTGCGTGTTCCTCCACCCTAACCACTCTTGACGGTGAAACAGCCAGGGGGTATGTGGCGATTCCTCAGGTTGAGTGCGCGATGGCGGTAAATCCGCGCGGCGCCTCTTCTTGGCGGGATCCGCCTCGTCTCCCATCCAAAGCCTGTAAGTTATCTACCTCCCTCGGAGCTAGAGCTTACATAGCTGCGGGCCAGGCTGCTTCCGCCTTGCATGCGATAGCCACCTACTAGCGCTACCAAGCGCAGGCGCTGGCCGAGCTGCACGAGGGTGGGTCCAACCCAGGCTTACGAGCTTCGCACCGCCGCCGACTTAGCTCTTCGGACTACTGAGTCCGCTGCGTGTGCGTTGGGGAGGACGATGTCCACATTAGTGGTCCAGGAGCGCCACCCCTGGCTGATATGCGCAAAGTCGACAAAGTCCGCTTTCTTGACTTCCCCATATCCCCAGCCAGGTTCGGCGACACTGTCTGTGAATTCACCCAGGAATTCAAGGCGGTGAGAGAGCAGTTGGTGGGTGATGTCTTATCGGCGGTCCGTAGCCCGCTCCGCCCGCCGTGCCATTCATACCTGCTCCTCGCCGAAGGCGCCCGCTTACGAGAGCTGCTCCGCCCCCGCACACGCCTCAGGCGAAGCGAGCGCGTCGGGCACCTCGGAAGCAGGCAGCCCCCCTGCCCAGAACGCCGCTAAGTCCGGCAACGGACCGCGAAGCGCCCCTGGGACAGGCCATCTGGAGAAGAGGGAACTTGCTCTTTCCCCGCTGGAGGGCGGGGCCCCATTTCCAACGGCACTTTTTACTGCCATGAAAACATTATGAAAGGGCACTTTTCACTTCCCCAGATGTGACAGCCCGAAATCTGCCAGTCTGGGACGCTATGCTTTCTAGCTTGCAGATTCGGTGCGTTTCGCCAGTGGCTCACGAGCGCTGGGAGGACGGTCTCCTTTCTCCCACCCCTCGAGCCTCCCCTCCGGAGCTCGGGTTTGGAGTGAGAGCAAATATCTCACCTCCAGCTTTTCCGTGGGACCCGCGAGCTTCCCGGATCAGCACACCCACTCCGCGCTGCCCCACTGCTGGTACGTCAGCGATTGTAGCGATGAGTCCATTAGCGAGAGCTCTGCCTGCCTGGTTAGCGCGGGCCAGCTCTTCGCGGTGGCTCATACGCACAATCAGACTCGGCTATGCGATTCAGTTCGCGAAACGGCCCCCCAAGTCACGGGTGTGTATTCACCAGGGTCAGCCCCCTGTCCGCCCCTGTCTTGCGAGAGGAGATTGCTGTCCTCCTGGCGAAGGATGCAATCGAGCCGCTCCCTCCAGCCGAGATGGAGAGTGGGTTTTACAGCCCACGCTTCATCGTGCCCAAAAGAGCGGTGGGTCACGGCCAATCCTAGATCTGCGCGTTTTGAACCGCTGCCTGCACAAGCTGCCGTTCAGAATGCTCACGCAGAAGCGCATCCTCCGGTGCGTTCGTCCTCTGGGTTGGTCTGCAGCATTAGACCTGATGGACGCGTATTTCCATGTCTCCACTCTTCCTCGCCACCGACAGTTTCTGCGGTTTGCGTTTGAAGGTCGAGCTTGGCAATACAAAGCCCTCCCCTTCGGGCTCTCTCTGTCTCCGCGGGTCCTCACCAAGCCCGCGGAGGGTGCCTCAGCGCCCCTTCGGCTCGCGGGCATCTGCATACTCAATTTCTTTACGACTGGCTGATTTTTGCCCTCTCTCAGAGCAGTTGATTATGCACAGAGACAAAGTGCTCTGGCACTTCCACCTGTGAGGGTTTCAGGTCAACCGAGAAAAGAGCAAACTCGCCCCCGTGCAGAGGATCTCTTCTCTCGGGCTGGAGCTGGACTCGGTCACCATGGCAGCGCGCCTCTCCGGAGAGCGCGCTCAGCTGATGCTGTACTGTCTGAGAGAGCTCGACAGTAAAACAGTGGTCCCACTGAAACTATTTCAGAGGCTCCTGGGGCATATGGCATCCGCAGCCGCTTCATGCCGCTCGGATTATTCTATATGAGACCACTTCAGCACTGGCTTCACGATCGAGTCCCCAGACGCGCATGGCACGCGCGCGCACACCGAGTCTCTGTTACTGCGCTGTGTCGCCGCGCCCTCAGCCCTTGGAGCGACCCCTCGTTCCTACAGACCTGGGTGTCTCTAGAACAGGCGTCCAGTCTTGCTGTCGTTTCAGCAGACACTTCCAACACGGGCTGGGGGGCTGTGCGTTGCGGGCATGCGGCTGCGGACCTGTGGAAAGGTACCCAGTTGCATTGGCATATCGCCTGGAGCTGTTGGCAGTGTTCCTCGCTCTCCACCGTTTTTTTCCGGTGCTGGAGCGGCAACACGTGCTGGTCAGGACGGACAGTACGGCGGCGGTGGCGTATATCAGCCGTATAGGGGGTATGCGCTCTCGCTGCATGTCTCAGCTCGCCCGCCGTCTGCTCCTCTGGAG
This sequence comes from Danio rerio, assembly GCF_052040795.2. NCBI lineage: Eukaryota > Metazoa > Chordata > Actinopteri > Cypriniformes > Danionidae > Danio > Danio rerio. The sequence continues at coordinate 46,354,420 of NC_141024.2, read as the reverse complement.
TCATCCGCGGCTGAAATCGCTGCACACCATTCATATTAAGGCAAGCTCAACCGTGCAGCCGATGCGCTCTCACGGCAGCCTTGCGTCCTGGAGAATGGAGACTCCACCCCGAGTCTGTTCAGCTGATATGGGCGCGATTCGGGGAAGCCCAGATCGATCTGTTGCTTCCCCCGAGATCGCTCATTGCTAGTTGTTCTTTCCCTGACCGAGTGCTCTCGGCACGGATGCACTGGCTTACAGCTGGCCTCGGTGCACGCGCAAATACGCGTTTCCCCCAGTGAGCCTGCTCGCGCAGTTACTGTGCAAGGTCAGGAAGAGGACGAGGAACAGGTTGCTGGTTGCGCCCCTCTGGCTCAACCGGACCTGGATGTCAGAGCTCTCCCTCGCGATAGCCCTCCCCTGGCAGTCCCTTCGAGAGAGCACCTACTCTCTCAGGGACAGGGCACCACCTGGCACCCTCGCCGATCTTTGAAGAGATTTTAGACGCGAGGAAGACTTAGGTAACCTCCGATTGCGGTGGCTAATACCGTCACTCGGGCTAGAGCCCCCTCGCCGAGCGCGCCTATGCCCTGACGTGGAGTCTATTCACTGAATGGTGTGTCTCTCGCTGAGAAGACCCCCGTAATTTGCCAGATCAGCGTTGTGCTTTCTTTACGCCGAGAGAAGCTGGAGAGCAGGCTGTCGCCCTCCACACTCAAGGTTACGTGGCTGCCATCTCCGCTCTCATAACGCGGTGGCTGGCAGCACCGTGGGAACGCATAACCTCATCATCCGGTTCCTCAGGGGCGCTAAGCGAATTAATCCACCCCGCCCCCTCTCATGCCCTCTTAGGATCTCGCCCTCGCTACACAAGCCGCGTCAGATCCCTTCGATCCTCGACTCAGTATCTTTCTGTCCCTGAAGACAGCTCTGCTGGTCGCGTTGATATCGATTAGAGGGTCGGGGACCCGGAGGCATTTTTCGGTCAGTGACTCGTGCCTGTAATTGGGCTGGCTTCTCTCACGTCCTGAGACCCCGCCCGCGATATGTGCCCAAGGTTCCTACCACTCCGTTTTAATACGAGGTAGTGAGCCTGCAAGCGCTGCCCTCGGAGGAGGCAGACCCAGCCCTTCTTTATTGTCCAGTTCGCGTTTTGCGTATTATCCGGACCGCACTCAGAGTTTAGATCATCTGAGCAGCTCTTCGTCTGTTATAACGGTCGGCAGCAGGGAAGTGCCGTACCGAAATAAGTTCCCACTAGATTGTGGATGCCTTTCTTTCACTATCAGAGCCGAGATGAGCCGCGTCCCCCGAGAGCGCGTGCGCACTCCACTCGGAGTTTCGCATCCTCTCGAGCGCGCGCACGCGGCGCCCCTCTAACAGACTTCTGTAGAGCTGCGGGCTGGGTGACACCCAACACATTTGCAAGGTTTTACAATCTGCTAGTGGAGCCGGTTTCCTCAAGGGTATTAGGTAACCCTTGGTGATTGAGGAAACAATTCGGTAGGGTGTTGAAACACGCTTGCTGCGCCATTTTCCCTAACACGGAGATACGTGCGCCTTTTTATCTGTCAGTAAAGTTCCCCGTCAGGTGAGCCCTGCAGATTCCTCCGTGGCCCCCAGCACTGACTCAGCGGAGGAGTCACTTGCTGGCCCACTACGTTGTAGGTCTGCCCGCTGGTCAGCCCGCGTTTTGGGTAAAGGTGCCTGCTATGCGTGATCCCCACTAGGCGATCCCATATGCTTATTCCGCCACGGTTAAGTCCCCCCCCTGGGCGGACCCGTGTCTTCCCTCCCCGCTAACCACTCTTTTGCTATGCGTACTCCCCCTTTTTAGGGCTAGTCCATATGTAAATTCTGCCATCTATCCCCCCTCGGGTAACGGATGGCCTCCGCAGCGTCCTCCCTATCGGGATTGCACGCTTCCCAACGTACTGTCGTATTTCCTAGAATTATCTAGATGCTCACGACTTCCCAAAAATATATCTAAATCCGTAAAACTTCTGTTGAAGTAGGATAAATTAGGGCCAGGGACACGTTGGAGGACCGCGCCCCCCATGATGCGGGTGCGTCACGCTTGCTTGACTATCTCCTCATCGGGGGTGTTGGTAAGGTGCAGTCATTATGGCGCTTTCAATGGGCTCCCAATGCGTGGATTTTACAAATCAAATCCACTTATAGTGCTGAAGTTCCCCCCGAAGGGGAACGTTCGAGGTTACTAAAGTAACCCTTCGTTCCCCGAGGAGGGGAACGGAAGCACTATACTCCGTCGCCATAATGACTGTCCCTTAGCTGTTGAAAGTCTCTTCAGCTTAAAAAGGATAGCGTCTGCTGGCGCCAGGTGAGCTTATATACTCAGTTGATTGCTTATGCCGCTCACCTGCGCAGGCTTGCGCTGCCAATTCATTCTTAATTGGCCCGTTCAATACTCTTTCAGACGAGTAGCTTCTGAACCGAACCTCCCAATGCGTGGATTTTACAAATCAAATCCACTTATAGTGCTTCCGTTCCCCTCCTCGGGGAACGAAGGGTTACTTTAGTAACCTCGAACGTTCTTTATTTACTGTAAATCACCTTTTTTAGGCAACAGGGTCACCACTGCCCTCCTACAACTCAGAGGGAGTGAGCCTTCAGTCAAACTCTCATTAAGAACAGCCAAAAGATCTTCTTCTATTACAGCCCAAAAGATTTTATAAAACTCAATAGGGAGGCCATCAACACCTGGAGCCTTACCAGGTTGCATGGCTTTTAAAGCTGTTAAAAGTTCAAGTTCAGAGAGAGGTCTTTCAATCTTTTCATTATACTCCTGTGAGATGTTAGGCAAGTTTTCATAAAAACTGGCAGACAGATTTTCATCCTCTTTATATTCACTCCTGTACAAATCCACATAGAATTGTACAGCCCTTCTCCTTATCTCAGCAGGATCTATCAGTACCTGCCCACTTTCAGCATGTAAAGAATGAATGAGACGACTTTGGCCATTTTTTCTTTCTAGACCAAAAAAGAATTTAGATGGGGCATCCATTTGCATAAGCACCTGAAACCGAGACCTAACCAAAGCTCCTTGTGTTTTTATAGCCAGCAGGTCTGAAAAAGCAGACTTTTTTCTTTTAAGAGCATCAATACATTTTTATCTCCCGTGGTTTCAACCAAATTCTGTAAATTAATAATTTCAGATTCAAATATTTTCATTGAACATGCAATGTCTCGAGAAACATTGAATGCGTATTGTTGACATAACATTTTTATTTCTACTTTTCCACAGTCCCACCACTGTCGTAGATTTTTAAAATAACTCTTTCTTAATTTAAAATTCTCCCAGAATTTACAAAACACATCTTTAAAATTAGCATCACCAACAAAGAAGTATTAAATTGCCAATACGCACTCATTACTTTAATATTTGCTATTAGACATGTACATAAAACTATAGAATGATCCGAAAAACCAACTGGTGCAATTGAGCAATCTCTTATAATATTTAACTGATAACTAAAACAATAAAACCTATCAAGCCTGGCTGATGAAAGAACGTTATCTCTAACATGTGTCCATGTATACTGTTTATTAGAGCCATTCATCTCTCTCCATACATCACATAAGCTATGAGCTTCAATCAGCTCACGCATAGTACGCCCAGAAGTGGTATGAGGTTCCAAGTGGTTTCTATCTAATACATCATTTTCCGTACAGTTAAAATCACCCCCTAAAAAAAGATAATCATCTGAGCTACAGTTTTGTAAAAACCCAAAAACATTGTTAAGAAAAAGGACTCGTTCAGTGCCAATAACAGGAGCATATAAATTCAAAAAGACAAAATTACATTTTTCAAATTTTGCCTGTATAGCTAAAAACCGACCAGGAATTTCTTGTTTAATATCACATGAAACAGGCAAAAAAATCCTTGAAAAAAGAATGGCTACTCCACCTTGAACATTGTTTAGGTGTGAAAAATATATTTCCCCCTGCCATTCTCTCCTCCAATCAATCTCATTCAAACTATCACTATGTGTTTCTTGAACGAGCATTACATCAATATTCTTTTGACTTATCAAATCAAATAGCAATGCTCTTTTCTGAATAGACCTAGCACCATTCAGATTGAGAGTTCCTATTCTTATTGCACTCATTAAATTATTTATTTCGAAAAGACACACAAAGAAAAAACATAAATAAAGAAAAAAAGAATTAAGTAGTCTCAAAACCATCTTTGCTTCTTAGTTCCAACTTCACTTTAGAAACAAATTTCTTCAATCTATACACCTCCTGTGCAGTGAATTGCTTGTCATCCTTACTTCTCATTAAACTAACGACTGAGTCAACAAATTCTCTTTGGTCAGGAAAATAATCTACCACCTGAACATTCTTCATATTCTTTGTTTTCTGCTAAAAAAGTCTCACTCTCTCAAATGTATACACATTTCTCCATTTAGTAGGGCTCACAGCTTCCCCATCAGAATCCTCCTGAGTGCTACAATCAAAGTCATCATTTCTACTGTCCTGTTGCTCTGTTCTTTCCTCGTTTGCTTTTCTTAATTTACTGGATCGCTTTCTCTTAATTACTGGTGTTTTAAACAATGTCTCATCATTTTCAAAATCAACATTCATGTCTTCCTCATTTAGAATAGACCCTGCTGCCTCAGCGACATTGCAAGTTTTCAAAACTTTTCCATCGTTTTCTTCCGTACTTACAACGTCCCCTGAAGCAGCATCATGATCCATTCCCCTTTCCTCTCCTGTACTATCACCATCATTCACGTTATCCACGGACTGTCCCTGTACGGTTGCCTCAACATTTACATGGTCAGCCTGCTCCATACCAGCACCGTTTGTGTTTTCATTCTCTATGCTAACATTCGCATTATCCGCAGACTGTTGCTCATTCACTCCAGCCGGAGCGGTATTTTCCTGTGCCACCTCAACAACGCTGGCATTCTTATCACCAGCCTGCGCGGTACAATTTCTCTTTAAATGCCCCTCCATCCCGCATTCATAACACCTCATTGTATCTGAAGATGCAAAAACAACGTAGTCACTGCCATCTACCTGAAATTTAAAGGCCACGTTCAAACCATCAACTCCATTGTTCAAAATCATATATATTTGTCGCCTAAAAGAGACCACATGCTTTAACAAAGCCGATTTGCAACCAAGTGGTATCTTTTTCATTTGAGACATTGTTTTGCCATATCTAGACAGCTCCGTAATTAACAGTTCGTCTTTAATAAAAGGTGGAACGTTTGACAGAATAATCTTTCGTGCAGGTTGTGTTAGGGGCATTGCCGGGATAAAAGTGTCACGGATAACAACTCCACTTTGCACTACACTGTGCACTTTTTCTAAGGAGTCTAAAAAAATGACAACTGCACCATTCATTCGGGAAGCAGACACTATACTATCATAGCCGACAGCTTCCCCGACTGCCAGGGCGCAATCCTCAACCGAGCACTCCACAGCAGGTACCAGTTTAATGCCATGCCTGCGTGAAAGTTGCTCTGCGCTGTTTGTCAACGCCGCCATAATCAACCGGCAAAAAAACGCCGGTCAACGGCGTTTCTAAACTCTATCCACTTTATACCGACTAGATCTTTCACCACCAAAAAACTATAGTTGGAAAAACAAACTGCAATAAAGTATAGAAAGAGAATAAATAAAAGAAAAGGAAAACTCACTCAGCAGCGTTCTCACTCACATGCAATCTCCACCCATTCACTCCCAGCATGCACTCGAGAGAGAGAGAGAGAGAGAGAGAGAGAGCAGAAATAGTATAGAGTGAAAAACAAGGGAGAAATGTATCAATAAGTCATGACTGCAACAGTAAGCAAGTGGTGCTCGCTGCAGAGCCATTTAAGGAGAGCTGAGCTCCAGCGAGGGGGAGCTTAAGCTTGAGCTCCACCTTTTTTGCACTTCTTCTACGAGTGATGTCACTGGGGGTAGGGTTAGGGGTGGGGTTGGTGTACGCATTAAAACAGCTTACAGGAGGAGGAGCGACAGCTCATGCTCCCCCTCGCTGGAGCTCAGCTCTCACAGTAAGGGGCAAAAAAGCTAAACAAAAAAGACTTTTATTTTGGCGTGGTGTGTGACGTCATCAGGTGGCGCCGCTTCAGCGCTTTGATTCAACTGGAGAAAGGTTTGTGTTTTTAAATGTTTACGGATATAACCCGATTTAATTAAAGTTTCATGTTTTTCATCCTATGCTACATTGTGTACCTGCTGTTGGAAATATTATTTTAACCCTTTATACAGCGTAGTACTATTTTATTCTTAGTAACCGAGGGCTTTTGTTTGAAACAGAAAAGTGTGTAATGCGAGCTTTAAAATAGAGCTAAAGTTGGTTTTATATTCACACATTTGTTCATTTAGAAGTCTCTATATTGTTAACCATGTTACTTTGAATATGTCATCAGAGTTAGCCTGCCAGTATGACTTGAATTCAACATTAACACTGTTTATTTGACTGTGAACAATGTTGTAATTTGATAGTCATTGGCTGCTATTATGATTTTACTATTAAAAGTTTGCTAATAATACTTTTATGAAATTAATTTATTAAAAGGAAAGTCTAAATGTGCAAATATAAAACCAACTTTACCTCTATCTTTACTTCTATAATGCCAGTAACCTGATAGAGGTAAAGTTGGTTTTATATTCGCACATTCGTTCATTTAGAAGTCTTTATATTGTTTACCATGTTACTTTGAATATTCGATTGGAATTAGCATGCAAATATGACTTGAAAACAACATTAACACTGTTTATTTGACTGTGAACAATGTTGTACTTTGATAGTCATTTGCTGCTAATATGATTTTACTGTTTAGAGTTTGCAAATAATACTTTTATGAAATTATATTATTAGGGGAAAGTCTGAATGACTTTATTTGGTAACTTATAAAACAAATGTTGTCTGGTTTAGTGATATTAGTAATGCATAAAAAATGCAAAGGAGAATTCTCCTACACTTGACACACTGATGACAGCCACTTTGTGATGGCTTTTAAGGTGGTTAATGAGGTTTGTTGTGTTACCTTGGGAAGTTTGGACTGAACAATCTACATTGTAAAAGCGCTATACAAAAAAAGGTGAATTGAATTGAACAGGAGCAAAGGCTACCTGATCACCATTACATTCCTCGAAAAAAACACTTGCAATCTAGACGCAGTCACCTCATGCTTGTGTTGTGCTACAATCTGTAAACTCCACTCATTAAAATAATGGCTGGGTGTTTATACTGTAAAATCATGACTATATTTAATTATTGACTGTGGACCACAAATATCGTTATCATGATAATAATATGATAATTGTGCAGCCCTACACCCTTTCATTATGTTCTTGGCTGTTTTTGACCTATTGACTTTCATCATATACATTTTTTTTAACCTCAAAGCCATAAAACCAAGTCTATCAGACGAAGAAGAGCAGGAGTCAGAGATTCATTTAAAAGAAAATTTACTATAGATAGTTTGCAGTTTCATCAGCAGTGGCCTGCTTAAACTCTCGCAAAAAGTTTGTAGACTGCTCAACATACAAACTTAGAACAGCAACATTTAGACTCTTACATACAGTCATTAAGTGCGTCATACATATAGGCGTTTAAACCCCAGGGGTCGAAGACCGCATATACGCATTTTGATGTGTCGTCTCCTTATAATGCCAAAAAGCATTCTCTCTTTTCTCTCTCCGCGAACTGTTTTTAGATACGCGTCAGTAAAGTGCACTGAAACTCCATGAAAACAAAATACACAGTTACTGTAAAGGACTATTTGAACCTATGGGCTTACAATAAACTGATGCCTTGTTTTTCTAGGCTTTATTGGTGATAATGGTCAGAATTATTAGACCATTATTGCCTTTTAGCATAAGCAGAGGAGAGAAACTAGCCAGACAGTAATGTGTAAATTGTGGAGCGGGCTAAATTTAAAGAAACATGTTTTTATTTTAGAAGATGTACCTTTTTTTTTCTTTTATTCTTGCCATAATAAAAATATGTATAGAGCAACCCATGTTCTGCTGTCATTAATATTTTAATAAATTATAATAGGTAGAACTGTCCGAGATATGAACAAAAGCAAGTGATGCATCAAAGTTTGATCCTTTACTTCAGCAAATTCACTGGCATCCTACCTCTAATATATGCTTTTGCGCAGTCCCATATTATTAGTGCAGATACGTCTGAGGTGTCATTTATACTTTAATTTAATTTAAGTTCACTTGTGATCAATGAATTGAATTCATTATCGTTGAGAAGCGAAGCATTAAGTCTCCATCGTTTGGAAGTATGCTTATGACCTATGTCCCATAATATTTTTATTGGTGAATGGTCCGACGTGATTATCGGTAATATCTTCATACTAGTTATTCTGTGAAGCTCATCTCTGGAAGTGAAAAAATAATCTGTTCTGGAGTAAGACTAATGGCTGTGCGAATTGAATGTGAAGTCTTTGCAATTTGGAAAATTTTGCTTTGCCATACGTCCACAAGTCCAAGTTCTGAAGATGGAGATTTTATTATTTTACTCATTCGTGAGCATGGGGTATTGGATATAGGTTGTATATCTAAGTGTTGTGACATAGTACAGTTGAAGTCTCCTCCAATTAGTAATATTCCTGAGCTATGCTGTATAATTGTGATGAAAACTTTTTTTAATAAAAGCCGGTCTATCCTCCTTTGGAGCATATATATTCATAAGCGATATTTCAATGCTATCTATAGAGCCATTTAGCAGAATACGTACCTTAAAAAAGCAATCCTAATTTAAAAACTATGTTATGTGCCAGCAATAAGCTGTAATTAAATTACGAACGAGGAGTCATGAATAATCTCCACACAGACTCCTACAGAACCATAATTTTTGAAACTTAAAATAATAGCTTCATAAACAGAAATGTGTTTTTCCAAGCGTATAAACTGCTGTATAAAGTTAACTAATCTATTCATACCATGGAAGAAAACAAATACCTCAGGGAAAACAATAGTAATAATCAGTCAAATCCAACGTAAGAAGTCAAGAGCGGATTATTATTAAATAAGTTTGACGGCAGGATTCTCATCGGTAAGTGTTGTAATCTTCAGGTAGAATGAGTGTCAACTATTAGATTGATTGTCAGATGTGATTTTCTTTTTCACATAATCCATTGCCTCGGATGTAATCCGAAACTGCTTTTCTTCTCCATTGTGCGAAATTTGTAACCTGGCCTGGAAAAGCAGCCCATATTGCATGTCCTGTCATCCCCAAAAAGCTCACCTGACATCGGTGAAGGCTGCTCTTGCCCTTGCAACATTGGTGGTTTAATCTGTAAAAATGGTGATTTGATTACCGTTGTAAACGAGCGGTGCGCGTTCTCTGGCTTTTCGTAAGATCTCCATAGCATCTCCATCATAATGTAACTTTGCGGTTGTGGTACAAGGCTTGTCTCCTGGCCTCTTTGGAACAAGGCTACGATGTGAGCGGTCAATTTTGACATCTCTGTCCATTTGAAGTACTTTTTTTAGCAGTTTGAAAACCGCTGTAGTTTTGATCCTGGGAGCTCAGGGATTACCGTAACTCAGATATTTCCACCTTCCATATTTTCAGATTTTTCTTTTAAGTTGTCGACGTGCCTTGTGAGTTTAGTTACCATTGCCTGGAGAATGACCATCTCGTCTGACCAAGTTGAGAGTCCTCCCTCGACATCCTTAATGTTTCAATTTCAGAATGCTCAGCGGTGGCATTATTCACGATTTCGGTTCTCATAGCCTTTAATTCAGATTTAATTGGATCAAAATCCTCTGTCAATGCGTTCTTCAACTCTTTCCTTATTACAGATTCAAGAGTTCACACTTAGCTGATGATTAATATAAGCTTGTTTGGCATGCTGTCCCGGGAGAGAGCCCTGAGCTCATGAGATCCTCGAGTCCAGGGCTCCCTCCCGTTGCAAAGCGGGAGGTGAGTTTGAGCTCAGGTAGATCTCGAGAACTCCCCCGCTGTAGCAAGTGAATGCTCTTGAAACTAATTACTAACTAGGAGCGTGTCTATGTTGACAATTTGGCTTGTTCAATTGACTTAATTGCATGTTTTTAGGCGGTGGGAGGAAACCGGGGAACCCGGGGGAAACCCACGTGAGCACGGGGAGAAGTGCAAAACTCCGCACAGAAATGTCTGCTAGTTTTGGTAAAGCCAGGAACCAGAGACATTCTTGCTGTGAGGCGACAGTGCTAGGCACTGGGCCACCGTGTCACCCGTCTAAGAAGGAGGCGTAGGGGAGGAAGGGGGGACTCTTCAAAACGAAGATAGCAATGGAATAAACCCCAGGGTATTTATAGTAGTTTAGGAGTCATCTGATTGGATCGTAGTGAATTGGATAATGCGGGTCAGCTGCTAGCAATCATAAGCACGTGATCCTCTCGAAATTTGTTTATACATAAACTTCACTTCAAGAGTTCACACTTAGCTGATGATTAATATAAGCTTGTTTGGCATGCTGTCCCGGGAGAGAGCCCTGAGCTCATGAGATCCTCGAGCCCAGGGCTCCCTCCCGTTGCAAAGCGGGAGGGGAGTTTGAGCTCAGGTAGATCTCGAGAACTCCCCAAAATGCCTTTGAATAGCTCGGGACAGCAGCCGCGTATTGAAGAGCCCCCCAAAAAGCAGGTGTAACAAGCCATATCCGGCTGCTGGATATAGCGTTGATAGCTTAGGAAGAGAAGCTTCTAAGGGAGCAGAGCAAAGTAGACTGCTAGAGCCTAGGCGGGGTGAGGGCAGGGCTGGATTGACTCCGCGGGAGTCAAGGCTCGAATATATACACCCCTGCGGGGGTGGGAGCTGGGGTTAGTTTGCTCAAGCAAGAGTCGGGAAGATTTGGGCGGTGGAGACTCTTGCATGAGAGGGTGGGAGGTGGCCAGAACCTGAACTCCGGCGGGAGTTGAAGCTCGTTTTAGTCGCCCCTGCGGGAGCTAGAGCTGAGGATTGAGGGCCTAAGCGTAAGGAAGAACATAGCGAAAGAGTGACGCTGAAAGAAAGACAGTTAGCGGAGAACTCAACGCTGGAAAATAATTGAGGAAATAGGAGGGTAAGGAGATAAGGGGGAAGATCAGAGAAGGGTAAAAGTAGCGGAAGCACTCATGCTGTAAGGAAGAAAGAAGGGGCAAATAATTGCCAGGCGGAGAATCTCAACGCCAGAAAGAAGAAAAGGAGAATATAGAAGTATATATGCATATATAAATATATATGAATATATATGGTTATTACATGGTAAGGGCCGGGCATGGGTGGTGATTAACTCTTGCGAGAGTCGAAGCTCGGAGCGACCCCTGCGGGGGTCAGAGCTGCTGTGGGCATTTCCCCTGCTGAAGTCTGGGAAAAGGAGGGGGTGGTGGAGACTGCAGCAGGAGGTGGCCGGGGCGGGACTCTTGCGAGAATCGAAGCTCGTTTTAGTCACTCCTGCGGGAGTTAGAGCTGAGGATTGATGGCCTATGAGAAAGGAAGAAAAGAGAGGGCGGAGGAACTCGACGCCAAAGGAAGAAAAGGAGAGAGGGAATAACCTGCGTGCGTGAGCATGCACGTGCGTCTATTCCTGTTTCGGCATGTGCATGCACATGCATCGGAACAGGTATACATCGAATGTATGCGTATAACATGCGCATACATACCATTTCTAATGGCCTGGGTGGGGCGGCGCAAATGGTGACTCTTGCGAGAGTCGAAGCTCAGCGCGACCCCTGCGGGGGTCAGAGCTATGGGGGGGGGGGGGGGGGGGGGGTGCAGTAAGAGTCGGGAAGAGGGAGGGGGTAGTGCAGGCTCTTACTGGGGGTGGTAGTGAAGGGGTGGCCGGGGATGGGCTAGGGGTGACTCGCGAGAGTCGAAACTCGGATTGGACCCCTGCGGGGGTCAGAGCATGGTGAGGGAAGGAGCATAGCAGATTGAAAGGAAAGTTAATAGCATACATGCAAGCTGCACAACATGTAATGCTCATAGGCTCACATACTCATTTGCTTGCACGTGCATATGCATACCTAGACGTACGCCCGCACCCATATACATATCCACGTGCAAATAAGCATGTATACGTGTGCAAACGCACGCTGTATCTGCGCGAGCAACCTCACACACTCCCATGCGCACCCATACACAAGCACACACACACGTACTCCAGCCTACTTAGGGTCGAGCTCGTACCCCTAGTTGGAGTTTGGAATTTAGCTGATTAGGGCTAGCTGGGCTGTCTTGAGGTGGGATCGGCTGAGGCGAATGTAAGCTTTGAAGGCATCGGAGGACCTGCGGCCTAGGGTCTGGATTTGGAGCGAGGATAAACCTTTGTGAGCTGCTGTGGTGGCTGCGCCAATTCTAAATGAATGCTGGAATACAATTCGGGGGAAACGCCCGAAAGGCGAAGTACTTCTTTCAGATGTTTTTGAAACCAAAAACGGGTTACTGGACGGTTAGCGTCATCAGTAAAAAGTGGGGCATGTGGGTCTGACTCCTTTGCTCTCCTTGAATGGAGAAAGGCTAGGAGAGTTTGGAATGGCTGTGTGGGGGTAAAAATGTTAAATATGTAAATAAAATGCCCTTGCTTGTCTGATCTGTTTTGCTTTGCTTAATGAAAAAGGCGAGTGTTTCAGCATTCGGCAGTGTTAGATCAGATATAGTGGGGTGTATTGCGGGATTGAAATTGGATGTGATAGCCATTTCTGAATATGACTCAAGGGTCCTTGGTGCGACAGGGTAAAGGATCAGAGATATGGAAGTTTAATGGCAATATCATTGTGAATAGAGTGGAACAGGTGTTGGATGCTGGTCTGCTTCCGGTACCAAGAGCCGAAATTTCTGGAAAAGAAAGTGAGAGAGAGAATCAGCAATTTAATTTTTGCAAACTGGAACATGTCTAGCAGTCATAATGAATTGCTTCTTGCCTGCCGTCCAAACGAGGCGTCTTAGTAAGGGCATAATTGGAAGTGCGTGCGAGCGTCCTTTATTAATGCAATAAACGGTGGCTTCGTTGTCGCAATGAACGAGAATGCTAGAGGCGGGCCATTCATCTACCCATAAAAGCGCTGCTGCGACTATGGGGTAGAGTTCGAAAGCGCAGATGATTGCTGATTTCTGGGTAGACTAAGCATCTGCGGGGGCCACGTTGAAGTAAACCAGTGACCTTGGTAAAAGCCGCCGAACCCGACTGAGGGGGCAGGGTCAGTGAATAAATTAATATCCACCGGGGAAGAAATTAGGTCGCTATAGAAAAAGGAACAGCCGTTCCATTGCTTAAGGAAGGAGATCCATAAGCTGAGTTCATTGCGACTGGGTTTAGAAAGATATATGGTATCTTCTAAACCGGGGACCGAGGAGGAGAGCTGAAGGAGGTGAGTAATAAACGGGCGGCCTTGGGGAATTATGCGCATCGCGAAATTGAAATGCGCGAGAATAGATAGCAGTTCGTGTTTGGTGCATGATGGTTTCTCGAGGAAAATTTGATATAAAGAGATTATACGGTCAATCTTTTCTTTGGGAAGGGATGCTTGAAATTTATTCGAATCTAAGTTGATGCCCAGAAATTCTATGGAAGTGCTGGGACCGGCTGTTTCTCCTCTGCGAGGGGGATGCCTAGATTTTCGAAAACCTTTTGGGTGATCGATAGGTGTTTAGCTGGGGGTGAAGAAGGTAGGGAAATAAGGAGAAAATCATTGAGGAGATGGATGATATGCGGGATTTCGTAGTTATTAGATAAAATCCAGCATAATGCTTCTTAAGCATATCGAAAATTTTAGGACTACTTTTGCAGCCGAAAGTTTATCGGACTGCAAAGTAAATTGTGAGCGCCAATGAATGCCAAAAAGGTGCCAGAAGTCTGGGTGAATTGGCATGATTTTAAAGGCGGATGAAATGTCGATTTTTGCAAGCCAAGCATTGCGGCCGGCTAAACTGATGAGCGAAATTGCTTGGTCTATATCATGATAATTCAGCGAGTATTCGTCTGATGGAATGGTGCTGTTAATGCTAGGAATATAGAATTGTGAGGAGCGGAGACCAATAATCAAGGGTTTTTGCTAGAGAATTCTCAAGTCGCAATGTCAATAGGATTAATACAAGAACGCTGAACAGTGGGGCAAGAATAGTACTATCATGAGTTTATTATCGATTCTTTTTTGATTAACGAATTCACTGTTGCAGGTTCGGTAGTCGCAGATTGTAGATTGGAGCAGAATAAGGTTAAGGAAGGGAGAGCTGAAACGCCCGGGTTAGATCCTTGGGTTAGATCTGAAATCAGAAATCAGAAGTTAGTATCAGGGTGACAATGCAATTCAAGCAATTTGAGAAATATGGCATCGTGGATGTGAGCTATGTGAGTGGAAATGCATCCTTTATGTAGAGTGTGATTGTATTTGAAGAGCATATAAAATGTAATGGGTTGGATGAGGGTCAGGTTCTGCAGCCAGATGTCATGGTCTTTTTATTAATGCATGGTCTGATAGCTTGATGTCGCTACGTGCAAGGATGGTAGAGGTGAGCATTCATCCCCCCACAGAATGGCAACTGGAAGGAGAGCTGAGGATAAGGGGTATGGTTTGTCTGGTGGTCCTGGAAGTGTTTATTGAAGATCCGTTGTCAGAAATGTCCTCCTATTCATAGCAGCCAATCAGGAAGTTGTTTGTTGCTGTTTCACATCCAACTGACTTGCCATTATAAGCTTACATAAGACACTAGTGTATGAATAAATGAGTCACTGGTCTAGTGTAATTGGACCCCAGTGCTCTGTGTATAATAATTTTTTTTTTATTATTTTTTTTATTGCTAACATCAAACTCTGAACTCTATAAGACTTCGAGGGCGATTTCACCACTTAGTAAAACTGTGAATGGAATGTTAGTAATTGGCTTTACTTTAATCCATGAATAACATTTGTTGATATCTTAACTTCATTCACAAGCTTGTCTGGTCCAAATTCATTCATAAGACTTGCAACAGAGTCAAGAGAGAGGGCAGGACCTTCTCCAGAGAGCTTATTGGGTGGTGACGCTTCTCCTTACAGCTATTGGCTTAAAGGAGAGCCAGTCAAGCGTGCCAAAGGTGAAAAAGCCTGGCGGCCATTTTTTTGATCAAGTTCACCATTGTTTATGACTTGAGCTGTTGCTTGCTGAACATTCCAGCAAACAAGCTGTTAAATGTTATGGATCAGTGGACGGGCAAGAGGCAAGTATCTTTAGTTAAAATCATTGTTTACGCTAGTCTTGTTATTCAAAAGATTTATAAATGTTTTAGTCTAAATGTTTGGTAAAGTTATTTTGCAAAGCTTCCCTTCATGTGCATAGCATGTGCACAGCTAGGTAAAAGGTAATGGTTCAGTTTCATTGCAATGGCTTTGGAGTTTTTGGCTGTCATTTGCTGGAGAATAGGGTTGAAGACACAGCAGATGCGTTGAAGTGGAAGGTTTGATGTTTGTTGAAATCATTGATGCAATTGTTGCACTGTAAGCCCGTACAGGTTGATTGAACTTAAAAAAATTATGGAAACCCGCTGCCCTAAAAAAGTTAATTTCGTCTTGTTGAAAATACAAAACTTTTTAAGTTTATTGTACTTATTATTTCAAATGCATTTAATTAAACATTCAGTTGACCTAAATAAAGGTTTTTAGTGCACACTATTGACATCTTAGGTACAATAAACCTAAAAAGTCTTGTTTTTTCAACAAAACAAAATTAGCTTTTTTAGGGCAGCGAGTTTCCATAATTTTTTTAAGTTCAATCAACCTGTATAGGCTTAAAACATAAAATGTTGACCTAAATGTTGACAGATATTAATTTAACCTGAACAATTCACTATAAATGATTTATTGAAAATGCACCTACATTACAAACAAGGACAAAGATGAAAGATTTACTTTACAATTTATTTGAAATCACTTAGAAATATCACTTTTAAAAACAAGTGACAAAACAAGAAAATGCCTTGTATAACAATTACTCATTTATTACTATAAATCGTATTAAAACAATTATTTAAAACCTTTTAAACTGTTTTTACAAACATATTTAAATATTAAACAACCACAGTATATCAAGGGTTTTTACAATACTGGAATTCAATACCAATCGGTACTGAAGTTAAAAAAAAAAAAAATGTCTATTTCCCGCTAACATTTGAGCACTGTTAAGCACATTCTTAAGCAGTACTGATTTGCCATTGTGTTTACGTGCTCCACAGAAATGACTGTGAATGGTTGTGGTCATCGGATCACTGAACTTACTGCTGTTTACTGAGTGTAAACACAGATACAGGGACCCATGAGCGTTTTAAAGCCATAATTCATCAGCGGATCGCTTGTCAGCTTATAGACAGCTGATTAACTTGACTTTAAACACTCCAGTATCCCTGTATCTGGGTTTACGCTCAATAAAAAGTGGTGAGTTAGGTGAACCGAACACCTTCACAGTCATTTCTGTTGAGCATGTGAACACAATGGCAAATCAGTGCTGTTTAACAACACGCTCAACAGCACTTGAATGTAAGCGGGAATGAACATTTTTAAAATTTTAGTACCAATTGGTATCGAATTCCAGTATTGTGACAATCCTACATTACACCGTATCATTATAGAACATTAACACTTGCCAAACACTAAGGCAAAGTTTTACACTTTTCCATCACAGTTACAGCAGAACAGCAAGCCTAAAGGAACATGACTTTTCTGTACCTGTTTACATGGCAAGTTGATTTTTGACAGCCAGAATCTTACCCTTCAGCTCCTTCTTACCCAAACCCAGCAGAACTTGTTGAATGAAAAGAAGTGTATTGCCCATGCACTTTGGGTAGTCTAGGTGCAGTGCATAAGTTAAACCAAAAAGAAGACACATGGCCTGGGGTATGTTGTCTATATTGTCCATTACAACATTCCCTTCCAAGATGATTCCCACTGAGGATGGGTGGAGGCGGAAGGACAGGGGTTGCAGAGCATCTTCATTTTCCCGGTTAAGGATTCCAACGGGCACATGTTGGTATGAGTCTCCATCATCAGAAGCCTGACAACAATATACAGATAACAAAAATAAATCTTAGAGGTGTACATTTGATTTTAATATATATTAATTGTATTGAATATTTTTTTAGTTGTATTTAAAGCATTTTTGTGAATTGTATCCCCAAACATATCCAGTATTCAATAATATATAAAACATAAAGATACCACAAAACATTAAATGGCTTTTTTTGTATACGAGTCATTGCATACGGCATTAAATTGTTTGATACAATTAAATTACTAAAGATTTGATGTTATTCTACTTAGCATATTAGAGTTTTAAAGGTGTTATAACATGAATTCGAATTCCTCGTTTATCATTATTCCATTTATAAATGAACTACAATAAGACATTGTTTGGGTGATTTATTTATTGTTATTGCTAACATAGATATGGAAGTTTATTCCTAACAAAATTAAAATGAAAATTCAAATGCTTAAAAGATCAAATGATAAATCAAATGCTCAAACTATAAATCAAATGCTCAAACCGACATTGCAAATGATAAATCAAATCCTCAAACTGACTCTGCAAATGATAAATCAAATGCTCAAACGGACTTTGCAAATGGTGAATCAAATCCTCAAACTGACATCGCAAATGATAAATCAAATACTCAAACTGACATCGTAAATGATAAATCAAATCCTCAAACTGACATCGCAAATGGTGAATCAAATGCTCAAACTATAAATCAAATCCTTAAACCGACATTGCAAATGGTGAATCAAATGCTCAAACAACTCTGCAAATGGTGAATCAAATGCTCAAACTATAAATCAAATCCTTAAACCGACATTGCAAATGGTGAATCAAATGCTCAAACAACTCTGCAAATGGTGAATCAAATCCTTAAACGACTCCGAAAATGGTGAATCAAATGCTCAAACTGACATCTCAAATGGTGAATCAAATGCTCAAACAGACATCGCAAATGATAAATCAAATGCAAATGAGGTGTCAATCAACCAGCATAGGCGCAGCTTTAAGGCGGAAGAGTTTGTTGTTGACAACTACCGGTAGCGCTACGACTTTTTCAAGGCGTTCAGATTTGCGTGCACTAATCCACGTCGTGTCCGTATAAACTCGTGAAAGAGAAAGCGAGAAATCTCCTACTGCTTCTGTCCACATTCTGAAGTGTTCATCAGAGGGGTACATCTATCACAGGAGGCCACGAAAAACTATATCTGCCTAATTACCCTAACCTGCCTAGTTAATCTAATTTACCTAGTTAAACCTTCAAATGTCACTTTAAGTGGTATAGAAGTGTCTTGAAGAATATCTAGTCAAATATTATTTACTGTCGACTTCCGGTTATGGTAGCGTTAGGTTAGGATGTGGTGTGGAGAGCTCCCGAATAATTTCACTTAAATAACACACCGTAAAGACCTTTAGCGTAACAAAAGTACTTTATTTAACATAATAAGTTGATGCACTTCGAACATTACAACAAAAATGCCGAATCCAAAGAAAACGGACAACTAAAAGGATGATACACACGACACGAGGCAGCCACTATCCGAACCCCCGCCCTGGTTCCACGCAGAAATGGAGAAAGGATTTCTCAGAATCCAGGAGTTAATTGACGGACGCCTGAGTAAATTTGCAGAATCTGTGGAGAAAATGAGTAACGAACTACAATCGATGAATCTGAGAATGGTGGAGGTAGAAACTAAACAGAAGGAGACGGAAGAAGCGGTAACGAGCCTTCACAAAGATGTCGCGGATGTTAAATCGGCTGCTGACGACGAAATCAAACTGCTGAAAGATAAAATTGATGAACTCGAAAATCAATCTTGTCGCCAGAATTTACGTCTTGTCGGTTTCCCAGAGGGAGTGGAAGGTAGGAATGCTGTGGATTTTTTGAAGGAATGGTTACCTAAGATTCTGGATCAGGAGGACGAGTTCTACGAAATTGAAAGAGCTCACCGCACTTTGCAACGACGACCGGCTGAAAATGGCAAACCGCAGGCCATTCTGGTTCGATTCCTTCAGTACGGAGACACACTTAAGATCCTCAATGCGGCCAGAGAAAAGGGTGTACTGGCAATTTCCTTTAAGGAGGCGCTCTCGGTGGTCAAGAAACAAAGTCTTACCCGGGATGTCTTTTCAAAGTTTTATTCTTTGCAAAGAAGGTCAAAGTCATACAGCAACGACAGTTTCTGCAGAGTGAGACAATGAATGTGCTCATTCTTTTATCTGGGTTGTGCTGCTTACGAGGTCAATTCTAGTTCAACCTAAACCACACATACTACGTCAAGTGTGAAAAC
This sequence comes from Danio rerio, assembly GCF_052040795.2. NCBI lineage: Eukaryota > Metazoa > Chordata > Actinopteri > Cypriniformes > Danionidae > Danio > Danio rerio. The sequence goes on along the minus strand of NC_141024.2, from coordinate 46,335,182 downwards.
CATCCTGCTGCTTTCCAGTCATATATCACACAGCCCATGCCCCTTACCCCTAACAGATGTTCATCGTAAAGCCTAATTGAGAAGATAAGGACCAGGTGGTCACATACCGGAATGTAAGGCTGTATAAACGAAAGTACACTGTGAACACAAGTGACTTTTTAGGTTCATTGAGGACCACTCGTGCTGCTGCGTTCTGGAGCAGCTTAAGAGGCTTAATAGAGTTAGCTGGAAGCCCGGCTAGTAGAGAGTTGCAGTAATCCAGTTTGGAGAGAACAAGAGCTTGAACAAGGAGTTGAGCTGCATGTTCAGATAAGAAGGGTCGGATCTTTCTGATGTTATAGAGTGTGAATCTGCACGATCGAGCAGTTCTAGAAATGTGGTCAGAGAAGTTTAGTTGGTCATCAATCATTACTCCAAGGCTTTTCACCATTTTGGATGCAGTAAGGGTTGCCCCATCCATCTGGATTGAAAAGTTATGGTGTAGAGTCGGGTTGACAGAAACTACAAGCATTTCTGTTTTTGCGAGGTTAAGCTAAAGATGATGATCTTTCATCCAGTGTGAAATGTCCAACAGGCAGGCTGAGATGCGAGCTGGAACCGAGGGATCATCAGGATGAAAAGAGAGGTATAGCTGGGTATCATCAGCATAGCAGTGGTAGGAGAATCCATGTCTCTGGATGACTGGTCCTAGAGATGATGTGTAGATGGAGAAGAGAAGTGGCCCAAGAACAGAGCCTTGAGGTACCCCAGTGTTTAGATGCTGTAGGTTGGACACCTCTCCCCTCCAAGACACCCTGAATGACCTGTCAGAGAGGTAAGATCTGAACCATTATATAACAGTGCCCGCAACGCCCACTGACTCGAGCGTAGATAGCAGGATCTGGTGGTTGACAGTGTCAAAAGCAGCTGACAAGTCCAGCAAAATGAGGACTGATGATTTTGAGTGTGCTTTAGCCAGTCTGAGATCCTCCACGACTGAGAGCAGGGCAGTCTCAGTTGAGTGGCCTTTCTTAAAGCCGGATTGCCTGTTGTCCATGAGATTGATTTGAGTTAGAAAGTCCAGGACTTGATTGAACACTACTTTCTCCAGAATCTTGGCCATGAATGGAAGCAGGGATACTGGTCTGTAATTTTCAAGTAGTGTATGGTCCAGGTTGGGTTTCTTTAGCAGTGGGGTTCCCCTTGCCTGCTTAAATGAAGTGGGGAATAAACCAGAGTCAAGAGATGTGTTAATTATGTGAGTCATGTGTTGGTTTGACTGCAGGAGAGATGGCTTGCAAGAGATGAGAGGGAATGGGATCGAGTGGACAGGTGGTTGCATGGCTAGATAGCACGAGTTTGGAAACCTCAGACTCAGAGAGCTGAGAAAAAGAGGTGAGTGTGTGTGGTGTTGGTGGTATATCTTGCGTATTTGTTGTAGGTGCAGCAAATTGAGCACTGATTTTTGCAGTTTTGGTGCAAAAGAATGTAGCAAAGTCATCAGTGGTAAGTGTAGAGGATGTAGGTGGAGGATAGAGGAGGGAGGAAAATGTTTTAAAAAGTAGGCGAGGATTAGTGGCATTGTTGATATTCAGACAGTAATATGTCTGCTTTGCAGAAGTAACTTCAGCCGAGAAAGAAGACAGAAGAGTTTGGTATGTTAAGAGCTGTGCAGGATTTTAATATAAATATGTTTGTAATTTTTAAATGGATTAACTTATGAAACACATGAAATTATATCCATAACAATTAAGCAAGAACAGCATTTCTTGCCATAACTGATGCATTTTAGAAACACAGCTATAACAGTCAGCGAAACATTTAGATAGAAGAGTGAAGCCTCAAGAGCTCAACTAAGCAGCCTCTGATCTCAATGATGGTGAGGTCAAATTAAATATTTTTAATAAAAAAGTAAACCTCTTTTCATTGTAAAATATTCTTACAGAAAAGTCAAACTGTAATCAGTGAAGCTGCTAATGCTGTTATTTAATTAAGTTGTTTATTCCTCTCTTTTAATTCAGTTGGTTTGGTGTGAGGCTGTGTCTGTGGTTTTATTTCTTCCTTCAATTTCTTATTCATTCAGTGATTGTGCTTGTTAATAGTAGGTGTTCAACAGTAGGTGTCTGAATTCACTTATTTGCGGTCATTCACTCTGTCTAGTGGACTAAACTAATTGACTAATTTAAGGGCCAGGTAATTGAGGGTGTAGGGAGATCAGACACTGATTAGTTTCTCAAATACAAGGGTTTTCTACAAAGGAAGATACATGTTACTCTGAATGACAAGGAGGCAAATCAGCTTCTAACACCGATCTAACTCTAGAATTTTAACACTTTACTCTGAATTACCTCAACGCTTGAAATTTAACACCAATGAATTTGCTGTGTACCCCAACTCTTAACCCAACCTCACAGTAACATTGATTCAATGTCTCGTACATGGCACAGAATACAACCTATCGCAGTTTATTAAAATCACACCTACCCCAGCCCTGGGCCCAACCTCACAGTAACCTGCTGTGTTTTATTCAATTTTACTCCTACCCCAACCCTAAACACAACCTCAGAGTAATCAGTTTATATATATATTTTTTTTTTTATGAATGTCTACTACAGCTACATCAATCGCAAACCCAGCCTACGTGCGGCATAAGTGCCTACCACTTAGAGGTCATCCAGCCAACTTGCAGTGTAATCTCCTCCACTTGTAGGTTTCTGAGCTGCAGCAACACCTAGGGGCTCTGACACACAGACACAAAAGAAACCATTGCTTTTAACCTCCTCTTGGAGTAGAGAGAGTCTCCGACCCTGGATCTCAAGTCTTCTATGGAGGGACTGTCAGGAATCCTGTAAGAGCATCCCATCCACACAACCTCTTGCCATAAAAACAAAGCAGAATGTGTGGTGAAGGAACTCCGGGTTGACAGAGCCTTGTCCTTGCTTCAAGCAATGTGCTAACAAGGTGCTGAACAGAGTGACGGTGGAACAAAGGTTAGCACTTATGACTAAGGATCAGATGATTCTCGGTTACGGAAACCAAGAAACTGTGTATGAGAGAGTGCGTAAGTGTATGAGTGGCACTTGTGCAAGCGGAGCAGGGACATGCCTGCGATCAGAATGAACTGGAGTTTGTGCCAAGACTGGCATTCCAAAGTGGCAGTTCCCATATGGTCTAGCGGTTAGGATTCCTGGTTTTCACCCAGGCGGCCCGGGTTCGACTCCCGGTATGGGAAGGCTTGAGTGCTTTTGCTTCTGTCCTTTTTGGCCAGCGGTCGGACTGCAGCTACTTTATAGCATGTGGTTGTGGAACTGCGCCATAAGCCTTCGATAGCTCAGTTGGTAGAGCGGAGGACTGTAGGTAGGATGATGGCAATCCTTAGGTCTCTGGTTCGACTCCGGCTCGAAGGACATCTTTTGCGCTCAGAGCCGCTTTCTTGCCTTCGCCAAGTGAGTTCACCACTGCTCAAAGTTCAGCATGGAGGTGAAAAGGAAGTTCCCTGACCGGGAATCGAACCCGGGCCGCGGCGGTGAGAACGCCGAATCCTAACCACTAGACCACCAGGGAAGCTCTGGCTGAAGGTTGCCCTCAAGTCTAGCTGTGGGCCTCCACCCAGGTGTGCTGCAGCTGCTCTGACAAAAATAACTCTAACGTTTGCAACCTCCTCCTGGGGAAGAGAAAGTCTCAGAGCCTGGATCACAGTTCTTCTTGGGAGGGACTGTCACATGCTCGGTGTAAGAGCATCCTATCGACACCACAACTTGCCATGACAACAAAGCACAGCATGCGTTGAAGGAACTCCATGTTCACCGAGCCGTGTCCTCTTTCCAATCAGCATGCTACTGAGCACTGCTGACGCAGACTGGGCCAGTGGCGCAATAGATAACGCGTCTGACTACGGATCAGAAGATTCTAGGTTCAACTCCTGGCTGGCTCATTCAGGATTTTTTTGCGTTGCTCTCAGTGCAGTGCGGTCGCGGTTTGTCCCTGCCGGAGTTGTTCGGTTCTACTCTGGAGTGAATCGAATTTCTGGGGCCGCCAGCACAGAGCCTGTGGGGTGCTCTCCTGGGTTCAAAGGCTGCCCCAACTGCTCTCATGTCTTGGTCCCGTACATCCCTCAGGACTTCCAGAAGAAACCAGTACAGCCACTCTCCTGGGAAGACGGCAGTGACAGCTTGTAGACCAAAATGTTTGCTGTGAGGCTAAGGCGTTCTACTGCAGCACAGATACGCATTCGAAAAGCAGACAATATTCAAAAACAAAGTGCCAGCCTAAAACAAGATTGCAGTCAAAATGACCACCTCAGACAAGTGAGAGCAATGTTTCAGTCTCTGTTATATGTCGACAAATATGCCACACAGTGCAGACGCTCATACTACTGAAAAGGAAGTTACCTGACTGAGAAAGGTATAAATAGAAATCGGAGCCTGCTCCAAATGGCCTGGTCAGCTCCAAGCGGGTGAGACTTGAGCTCCAAGTGGGCTGTAAAAACCTCCTGGAGTTTTCATTCATTTAATGTCTGGTACAAGACACTGCGTCCAACCAGTTATGTTTGAATGTCAAACCTACCCCAATCCTTAACCCAACCTCACAGTTTCCTGCTGTGTTTTATCAACCTCCCAACCTACCCCAACTCTTAACCCAACCTCACTGTAACAAACCTCCATGTGGGTTTCATTGATTCAATGTCTCGTACATGGCACAGAATACAACCTATCGCAGTTTATTAAAATCACACCAACCCCAGCCCTAGGCCCAACCTCACGGTAACCTGCTGTGTTTTATTCAATTTTACTCCTACCCCAACCCTAAACACAACCTCAGAGTAAGCAGTTTATATATATTTTTTTTTATTTTTATGAATGTCTACTACAGCTACATCAATCGCAAACCCAGCCTACGTGCGGCATAAGTGCCTACCACTTAGAGGTCATCCAGGCAACTTGCAGTGTAATCTCCTTCACTTGTAGGTCTCTGAGCTGCAGCAACACCTAAGCGCTCTGACACACAGACACAAAAGAAACCATTGCTTTTAACCTCCTCTTGGAGAGGAGAGAGTCTCCGACCCTGGATCTCAGGTCTTCTATGGAGGGACTGTCAGGAATCCTGTAAGAGCATCCCATCCACACAACCTCTTGCCATAAAAACAAAGCAGAATGTGTGGTGAAGGAACTCCGGGTTGACAGAGCTTTGTCCTTGCTCCAAGCAATGTGCTAACAAGGTGCTGAACAGAGTGATGGTGGCACAAAGGTTAGCGCTTATGACTACGGATCAGAAGGTTCTCGGTTACGGAAACCAAGAAACTGTGTATGAGAGAGTGCGTAAGTGTATGAGTGGCACTTGTGCAAGCGGAGCAGGGACATGCCTGCGATCAGAATGAACTGGAGTTTGTGCCAAGACTGGCTTTCCAAAGTGGCAGTTCCCATATGGTCTAGCGGTTAGGATTCCTGGTTTTCACCCAGGCGGCCCGGGTTCGACTCCCGGTATGGGAAGGCTTGAGTGCTTTTGCTTCTGTCCTTTTTGGCCAGCGGTCGGACTGCAGCTACTTTATAGCATGTGGTTGTGGAACTGCGCCATAAGCCTTCGATAGCTCAGTTGGTAGATCGGAGGACTGTAGTTAGGATGATGGCAATCCTTAGGTCTCTGGTTCTACTCCGGCTCGAAGGACATCTTTTGCGCTCAGAGCCGCTTTCTTGCCTTCGCCAAGTGAGTTCACCACTGCTCAAAGTTCAGCATGGAGGTGAAAAGGAAGTTCTCTGACCGGGAATCGAACCCGGGCCGCGGCGGTGAGAACGCCGAATCCTATCCACTAGACCACCAGGGAAGCTCTGGCTGAAGGTTGCCCTCAAGTCTAGCTGTGGGCCTCCACCCAGGTGTGCTGCAGCTGCTCTGACAAAAATAACTCTAACGTTTGCAACCTCCTCCTGGGGAAGAGAAAGTCTCAGAGCCTGGATCACAGTTCTTCTTGGGAGGGACTGTCACATGCTCGGTGTAAGAGCATCCTATCGACACCACAACTTGCCATGACAACAAAGCACAGCATGCGTTGAAGGAACTCCATGTTCACCGAGCCGTGTCCTCTTTCCAATCAGCATGCTACTGAGCACTGCTGACGCAGACTGGGCAAGTGGCGCAATGGATAACGCGTCTGACTACGGATCAGAAGATTCTAGGTTAGACTCCTGGCTGGCTCATTCAGGATTTTTTTGCGTTGCTCTCAGTGCAGTGCGGTTTGTCCCTGCCGGGGTTGTTCGGTTCTACTCTGGAGTGAATCGAGTTTCTGGGGCCGCCAGCACAGAGCCTGTGGGGTGCTCTCCTGGGTTCAAAGGCTGCCCCAACTGCTCTCATGTCTTGGTCCCGTACATCCCTCAGGACTTCCAGAAGAAACCAGTACAGCCACTCTCCTGGGAAGACGGCAGTGACAGCTTGTAGACCAAAATGTTTGCTGTGAGGCTAAGGCGTTCTACTGCAGCACAGATACGCATTCGAAAAGCAGACAATATTCAAAAACAAAGTGCCAGCCTAAAACAAGATTGCAGTCAAAATGACCACCTCAGACAAGTGAGAGCAATGTTTCAGTCTCTGTTATATGTCGACAAATATGCCACACAGTGCAGACGCTCATACTACTGAAAAGGAAGTTACCTGACTGAGAAAGGTATAAATAGAAATCGGAGCCTGCTCCAAATGGCCTGGTCAGCTCCAAGCGGGTGAGACTTGAGCTCCAAGTGGGCTGTAAAAACCTCCTGGAGTTTTCATTCATTTAATGTCTGGTACAAGACACTGCGTCCAACCAGTTATGTTTGAATGTCAAACCTACCCCAATCCTTAACCCAACCTCACAGTTTCCTGCTGTGTTTTATCAACCTCCCAACCTACCCCAACTCTTAACCCAACCTCACTGTAACAAACCTCCATGTGGGTTTCATTGATTCAATGTCTCGTACATGGCACAGAATACAACCTATCGCAGTTTATTAAAATCACACCAACCCCAGCCCTAGGCCCAACCTCACGGTAACCTGCTGTGTTTTATTCAATTTTACTCCTACCCCAACCCTAAACACAACCTCAGAGTAAGCAGTTTATATATATTTTTTTTTATTTTTATGAATGTCTACTACAGCTACATCAATCGCAAACCCAGCCTACGTGCGGCATAAGTGCCTACCACTTAGAGGTCATCCAGGCAACTTGCAGTGTAATCTCCTTCACTTGTAGGTCTCTGAGCTGCAGCAACACCTAAGCGCTCTGACACACAGACACAAAAGAAACCATTGCTTTTAACCTCCTCTTGGAGAGGAGAGAGTCTCCGACCCTGGATCTCAGGTCTTCTATGGAGGGACTGTCAGGAATCCTGTAAGAGCATCCCATCCACACAACCTCTTGCCATAAAAACAAAGCAGAATGTGTGGTGAAGGAACTCCGGGTTGACAGAGCTTTGTCCTTGCTCCAAGCAATGTGCTAACAAGGTGCTGAACAGAGTGATGGTGGCACAAAGGTTAGCGCTTATGACTACGGATCAGAAGGTTCTCGGTTACGGAAACCAAGAAACTGTGTATGAGAGAGTGCGTAAGTGTATGAGTGGCACTTGTGCAAGCGGAGCAGGGACATGCCTGCGATCAGAATGAACTGGAGTTTGTGCCAAGACTGGCTTTCCAAAGTGGCAGTTCCCATATGGTCTAGCGGTTAGGATTCCTGGTTTTCACCCAGGCGGCCCGGGTTCGACTCCCGGTATGGGAAGGCTTGAGTGCTTTTGCTTCTGTCCTTTTTGGCCAGCGGTCGGACTGCAGCTACTTTATAGCATGTGGTTGTGGAACTGCGCCATAAGCCTTCGATAGCTCAGTTGGTAGATCGGAGGACTGTAGTTAGGATGATGGCAATCCTTAGGTCTCTGGTTCGACTCCGGCTCGAAGGACATCTTTTGCGCTCAGAGCCGCTTTCTTGCCTTCGCCAAGTGAGTTCACCACTGCTCAAAGTTCAGCATGGAGGTGAAAAGGAAGTTCTCTGACCGGGAATCGAACCCGGGCCGCGGCGGTGAGAACGCCGAATCCTATCCACTAGACCACCAGGGAAGCTCTGGCTGAAGGTTGCCCTCAAGTCTAGCTGTGGGCCTCCACCCAGGTGTGCTGCAGCTGCTCTGACAAAAATAACTCTAACGTTTGCAACCTCCTCCTGGGGAAGAGAAAGTCTCAGAGCCTGGATCACAGTTCTTCTTGGGAGGGACTGTCACATGCTCGGTGTAAGAGCATCCTATCGACACCACAACTTGCCATGACAACAAAGCACAGCATGCGTTGAAGGAACTCCATGTTCACCGAGCCGTGTCCTCTTTCCAATCAGCATGCTACTGAGCACTGCTGACGCAGACTGGGCAAGTGGCGCAATGGATTACGCGTCTGACTACGGATCAGAAGATTCTAGGTTAGACTCCTGGCTGGCTCATTCAGGATTTTTTTGCGTTGCTCTCAGTGCAGTGCGGTTTGTCCCTGCCGGGGTTGTTCGGTTCTACTCTGGAGTGAATCGAGTTTCTGGGGCCGCCAGCACAGAGCCTGTGGGGTGCTCTCCTGGGTTCAAAGGCTGCCCCAACTGCTCTCATGTCTTGGTCCCGTACATCCCTCAGGACTTCCAGAAGAAACCAGTACAGCCACTCTCCTGGGAAGACGGCAGTGACAGCTTGTAGACCAAAATGTTTGCTGTGAGGCTAAGGCGTTCTACTGCAGCACAGATACGCATTCGAAAAGCAGACAATATTCAAAAACAAAGTGCCAGCCTAAAACAAGATTGCAGTCAAAATGACCACCTCAGACAAGTGAGAGCAATGTTTCAGTCTCTGTTATATGTCGGCAAATATGCCACACAGTGCAGACGCTCATACTACTGAAAAGGAAGTTACCTGACTGAGAAAGGTATAAATAGAAATCGGAGCCTGCTCCAAATGGCCTGGTCAGCTCCAAGCGGGTGAGACTTGAGCTCCAAGTGGGCTGTAAAAACCTCCTGGAGTTTTCATTCATTTAATGTCTGGTACAAGACACTGCGTCCAACCAGTTATGTTTGAATGTCAAACCTACCCCAATCCTTAACCCAACCTCACAGTTTCCTGCTGTGTTTTATCAACCTCCCAACCTACCCCAACTCTTAACCCAACCTCACAGTAACAAACCTCCATGTGGGTTTCATTGATTCAATGTCTCGTACATGGCACAGAATACAACCTATCGCAGTTTATTAAAATCACACCAACCCCAGCCCTAGGCCCAACCTCACGGTAACCTGCTGTGTTTTATTCAATTTTACTCCTACCCCAACCCTAAACACAACCTCAGAGTAAGCAGTTTATATATATTTTTTTTATTTTTATGAATGTCTACTACAGCTACATCAATCGCAAACCCAGCCTACGTGCGGCATAAATGCCTACCACTTAGAGGTCATCCAGGCAACTTGCAGTGTAATCTCCTTCACTTGTAAGTCTCTGAGCTGCAGCAACACCTAAGCGCTCTGACACACAGACACAAAAGAAACCATTGCTTTTAACCTCCTCTTGGAGAGGAGTAAGTCTCCGACCCTGGATCTCAGGTCTTCTATGGAGGGACTGTCAGGAATCCTGTAAGAGCATCCCATCCACACAACCTCTTGCCATAAAAACAAAGCAGAATGTGTGGTGAAGGAACTCCGGGTTGACAGAGCCTTGTCCTTGCTCCAAGCAATGTGCTAACAAGGTGCTGAACAGAGTGACGGTGGCACAAAGGTTAGCGCTTATGACTACGGATCAGAAGGTTCTCGGTTACGGAAACCAAGAAACTGTGTATGAGAGAGTGCGTAAGTGTATGAGTGGCACTTGTGCAAGCGGAGCAGGGACGTGCCTGCGATCAGAATGAACTGGAGTTTGTGCCAAGACTGGCTTTCCAAAGTGGCAGTTCCAATATGGTCTAGCGGTTAGGATTCCTGGTTTTCACCCAGGCGGCCTGGGTTCGACTCCCCGTATGGGAAGGCTTGAGTGCTTTTGCTTCTGTCCTTTTTGGCCAGCGGTCGGACTGCAGCTACTTTATAGCATGTGGTTGTGGAACTGCGCCATAAGGCTTCGATAGCTCAGTTGGTAGAGCGGAGGACTGTAGGTAGGATGATGGCAATCCTTAGGTCTCTGGTTCGACTCCGGCTCGAAGGACATCTTTTGCGCTCAGAGCCGCTTTCTTGCCTTCGCCAAGTGAGTTCACCACTGCTCAAAGTTCAGCATGGAGGTGAAAAGGAAGTTCCCTGACCGGGAATCGAACCCGGGCCGCGGCGGTGAGAACGCCGAATCCTATCCACTAGACCACCAGGGAAGCTCTGGCTGAAGGTTGCCCTCAAGTCTAGCTGTGGGCCTCCACCCAGGTGTGCTACAGCTGCTCTGACAAAAATAACTCTAACGTTTGCAACCTCCTCCTGGGGAAGAGAAAGTCTCAGAGCCTGGATCACAGTTCTTCTTGGGAGGGACTGTCACATGCTCGGTGTAAGAGCATCCTATCGACACCACAACTTGCCATGACAACAAAGCACAGCATGCGTTGAAGGAACTCCATGTTCACCGAGCCGTGTCCTCTTTCCAATCAGCATGCTACTGAGCACTGCTGACGCAGACTGGGCCAGTGGCGCAATGGATAACGCGTCTGACTACGGATCAGAAGATTCTAGGTTCGACTCCTGGCTGGCTCATTCAGGATTTTTTTGCGTTGCTCTCAGTGCAGTGCGGTCGCGGTTTGTCCCTGCCGGAGTTGTTCGGTTCTACTCTGGAGTGAATCGAGTTTCTGGGGCCGCCAGCACAGAGCCTGTGGGGTGCTCTCCTGGGTTCAAAGGCTGCCCCAACTGCTCTCATGTCTTGGTCCCGTACATCCCTCAGGACTTCCAGAAGAAACCAGTACAGCCACTCTCCTGGGAAGACGGCAGTGACAGCTTGTAGACCAAAATGTTTGCTGTAAGGCTAAGGCGTTCTACTGCAGCACAGATACGCATTCGAAAAGCAGACAATATTCAAAAACAAAGTGCCAGCCTAAAACAAGATTGCAGTCAAAATGACCACCTCAGACAAGTGTGAGCAATGTTTCAGTCTCTGTTATATGTCGGCAAATATGCCACACAGTGCAGACTGGGCCAGTGGCGCATACTGGCACCTGTAATTCGTGGTTATTCTTAGTTACACCGGCCAATCACGTTCCGAGTTGGAACCAAGATTTTTTTTAATTCATGGGTACGCTGGCCAATCACGTCCCGAGCTGGAACCAAGATTCACCCTATTCTTGGTTACGGCAGCCAATCATGTTCCGAGTTACAATGAACGCTATGGCCATTCAGAGCCCTTATACCATTCAAGATTTGTACTGTAATAACAGATTTCGTTGCAGATTAATTCGGACAACAATTGCAAACTAAGTATTTTTATAACAAGTTGGTTTAAATGAATAACCATTACAGTGACATTAATTACTACAACACGATTATTATATGATTGTTATAGATGTTGTATAACGTTATTTGGTAAGATTAACTTAGCTGACCAAGCACTCTTTAAAGTTTTACTACAAACATTTTAATGCAGTTATTATACATTACAACACTTTATATTATTATTTACTACCATAGTTACAATAATGCCCGTGCATTATTCTAACACATCAATGAATCACTCACTTATAATAAATATAAGGCTCATTTCATCAGTCACTGATTATAAACAAATATTATAATAACGCTCACATATGACTACATCACTAATCATAAACTAATCTAATAAATCAATCACAAAGCAAAAAAACAATATGGATCACGCATGAATGCATCACTAATAATAAACCAATAATAGAATAATGCTCACACATTAATTCATCACTAATAATAAAGCGATAATATAAGGGTCACACATTAATGCATCTTCAATAATAAACAAATAATATAATAATGCACACGCATTAATTCATCCCTAATTATAATCCAGTAACAAAGTTAACATTAATAATCTTCTTTAATTTTCTATTTCACAGACATAGATTAAATTTAGTAACAGACTAAAATATAAGTAACTTCAATTTAAAGTAATAGTTTGATATATTGAATATGTATGAAGACAGTTGTGCCTTGTCTACTAAAGAAAGAAAATTGATTGATTTATGTTTAATACAAGCAAGGCGTTGTATTGCTTTATGCTGTTAAAATGTTAATCGCCCCTCCATTGGATTTTGGTTGAGAAACCTTATAACATGCTTGGCTCTTGAAAAGCTCACATATATAATAAGGAAAAAATCCTCTGAATTTTTTTGACATCTGGGAGTTGTTTTTGAACTTTGTAAAAAACGGAGATATTGCAGAAGCTTCGGAAGTCTGAAGTTGTGGGATGTTAATTGGTGCTTGATTTTATTTTTATTTATTTATTTATTATATTTATTATGTGTATATGTATATGTGTAATTTATTATTTTATTTATTTGCATTTTTTTATTATTATTATTTTTTTTTTTTCCCTAAGCCTGTCTAGGGTAAGTTCTGGGTAATGTAAAATCTTGAAAAAACTCAATAAAGGCATGTTATACAAAAGTAATAGTTTGAATGCACTGCTTTTACATGTAATAAAACAGTAGTTTTCAAAATGTAGAAAATATTTTCTTTTTGGAAATGAAAATATTGTCTTCTAAATAATTTACGTTACATGTACATTATTACATTACAAAAGAGATAAAGTAAATTTCACTTATTCACTGTCTCAACTTGGACTAACATTGTTATTAATGATATAATTATTTTAATGATGGCAGCCTGAATCTGACAGATAGAGGCAACAAAAGTAAAGGATGCTAACAAAGGAAGGTCATACAGAAAACTGTCCCCAGATGCAGTACTGGACAAGACTAAAAAAACTTAAATGAGGACCATGGAGATGTGATTAACAGAAAACATATGCTGGGTTTCTTTGAAATCCAGTTTGGTGTATTTTGTGGCCAAACATTCAGGTGGGTGGCTGAAAATGCACTAGGTTATGCTGCTTACCTGGCAGCTAGAAAGAGGGACCACACAGGAGGAAGAAAAGACTCAAAAAGAACATGCCCACAACAAAGTGAGTTTAAGAGAATATATTGAGCTCTTTATTTCTGGCAAAATTGCCATTGCCATGAAGGAAGAGCAATATGATGGGAAAGCTCCCCAGCACTCTGCTCCCACCCAGCACTCTGCCATGACCCAACACACTGCTCCTACCCAGCACTCTGCCATGACCCAACACACTGCTCCTATCAAGCACTCTGCTCCTACCCACACTGTAAAAAATTGCTGTTAAAAAACGGTCAGATTCTACAGTAAAATAATGTTTTTTTTCACTAAAACAGTAATATTCTGTTAAAAACAGTGCTTTCTGGGTAACATTTTTGTTTTCGAGAAAGTAACCAACTGCAGAAAACTGTGAGCTAACAGAGTTCAGATTCGATGTTTTGAAGTCTGTGTTTGAAATCACACTGTGTGTCCTTGTTCACTATTTCATACACTAGTTAACTAAAATAGTTCACCAGACAGTTTTAATGAACACTAATGAGTGAATTCAGACACTGATGAACACCTGCTGTTAATAATCTCAATTACTGAAGGAAATAAACAAGAAACACAAACAGTGACTTGAGTTACAGCATTAAATAAAATCAAATAAAATAAAACAGCTTCAGTCTCAGCAGAGGATCATTAAACAACTCCACAAACAACAGCAGACACACTTATTACTGACTGATTTGACTTCCATACTATTCTCATTGAGATCCAACAGAAATTAAGGTGTTTTTTGTGTCACCGTAATGGAGTGAGGGGCTGATTTAGTTGGGCTCTTCACCCTTGAACTAATTAATTCAGACTCTCCAATTGCAATAATAAAGAGTTAACAAAATACTTGTATTATAGTAATCAAGTTGGAAAATCAATAAATAGAGAAATCTATTTGTCTGAAATTAGTTCTGATAACTGTTTTGTTATAAATCTGGAAGAAGGGCCACATTCAATAGATTTTATGCTTAGTTGCAGGTATTAATTTAATTAATGAGAAGTGGAAACAGAAAAGATACCTCTGTAATTACTTAACAGTTAAGAAATAACATACAAAAACAGTTCAGTTATGACAAATACACACTCAGACCTCATGAATCTGACCTTGTATCTCAACAATGGTAACAATTCAAATGTTTCATGCTGCAATGCATGCTGGGAGTGGCACGGTACAAATATCCCAGCATGCATTGCGGTATAAACAAATGTTGTATAATGGTCTAACAGTTTTCTTTATTTGTGTTTGATTCTGCTGTTGTTTATGTTTAGACTTTCAGTTGCCTGTTTGTGAGTTAAACTGTTAATTTTGTTAAATTTGTTGTCACCATTATTGAGGTTCATACGCTGATTATTGATGTCTCTTAGAATGCGATTTACACCATAGAGCAGTGTTATTGTCCAAGATATTCTTAAAAACTTCCAGAAATCATTGCCATATATAGATATATTATGTAAAACAATAGATTTAACATTAAATAGGAGCAGTAAATTTTCTTTTACTAAATGAGAACATACTCTGCCATTCAATAGCAACATGAACATCACCAGATCTTATTTAGGTTTTTGGCTGGCTTGCCACAACAAAGGAGCTTTTTAAACAAATTTCTTAACAATTGCAGCAGTTAAGATATATATATATATATATATATATATATATATATATATATATATGTACATATATATATGTACATATATATATATACATATATATATATATATATATATATATACATATATATATATACATATATATATATATGATACGTCATGATACATGATACGTGATGATGTTTGTAGAGTTGTTTAATCATCCGCTGATCATTTAAATGATTTAATCATTTGTTGTTCTTCAGGTTATTTCATTATAAAGCTGTGACTAAAGTTTTGTATGTTCTGTTCTTGTTTTTTCCCTTCAGTATTTCTACATTTGTTCATTGTTAATCCTCAATTATCATTTAATTAGTCAGTTAATTAATGAAATTACTTCAGCTTTGCTACATGTTTCTTGAACACTCAGTAGTGTGGACACTTCAATAAAAACTGAAGTATATGCTCTGGGGTTTAAAGGGTTAAAGGTATGAGAGGTAAAAACACAGTGTAAAAATGTATTTTAACAGTAATATACTGTTAATTTAAACTACGGAAATAGACTGTAAAAAAACAGTAGATTGCTGGCAACCACAGCTGCCAGTAGATTACCGTTAAATCAAGAAAAAAAAACAGTATTTTACTGCAAAACCTGAAGCTAATTTCTTCTGTGTATCACCGTTGTGGAGGAGAGTAGAGCCAGTGTATGAGTTAAAGATGAACAATGAGCTGCTGATGTTATTCTGTATGTTTCTTTATTTAAAGACAGCGGCTGTTTAGTTGCTGATGCAGTCAGAATCTCTCTGGTGATTCCAGATTTACATGTATGTGTGCTGTTGTGAAAAATAAGACATTAGAGTTAAACCGAACTTTTCTAATTAACTAAAATAAGTTATCATTATAAGTATGCTTCTAATAATTTATAGCACATTACTTCATAAACTCATTCAGCAGTTGACCAAGTTGAGGCAGTTGCTTTCAGTGAGCAAAATGAGTTCACTTGAGTATTGTGTAAATCAATGTAGTCCATGTATTTTTACAGACACATACTGTAAAATAACAGTACATTGCTGGCAACTGCAGCTGCCAGTATTTTACTGTTTTTTAACGGGACAATTTTTAACAGTGCAGCACTCAGACTAGGGAACCCCTAGGATCCTCCAAATGAAATTCAAGGCTTTGTAAGACTTTTTCAAAACCATTTAAAATGAAATTAAATGCCGACTTCAAACCCATTCCGACAAAAGTATGAGGGAAAAATGTCAAATCTGTATAAAGTTTGAACCCTAGAAAATAAGTATGTACAATTGGGCTACTTGAATTAAATAAAGCATTTTATTTCAATTTTCTGTTATATTTAATACATACGTAACAGTGTGGTCAGCACCCAGTAGTGAATATGAAGGTCAAACATGACCACAAACCCGTTGGCCTTATTGACCTGGTCAGCCAGTTCTTTAGTTATAAAAGGATCTGAATTAAGTAATATATGCAGTTTTGTTGCTTCCGCACAAGAATGTAACTGCAATCTCAGAGTCAGGAAACATGGTTTTAAAAACCTTTGTAATGTTCTTATTCGATGTGAAAGAGTGGTGCTCAGGGATTGTTTTAAGGACCCGCATCACATCTGCCTGCAGAGCTGGGATGTTGGGAGATAGGATGTTCCTTTGCTGTGGTGTCAGTGTTGGGCAAGCTACTTGAAAAATGTAGTGAGCTAAGCTATTAGCTACTCTACTTATAACATTTACATTTAGTCATTTAGCAGACGCTTTTATCCAAAGCGACTTACAAATGAATACAAGGCAGCAATTTACACAACTATAAGAGCAACAATGAACAAGTGCTATAGGCAAGTTTCAGTTATGTAAAGTCTAAGGAGGAAAGCATTAGTAATTTATTTCTTTATTTTTGAGTACAGTTAGTGGTATATCCAGAGAGGCAATTGCAGATTAGGAAGTGAAGTGGAGACTAAATAGTTGAGTTTTTAGTCATTTCTTGAAAACAGAGAGTGACTCTGCCGTTCTGATGCAGTTAGGGAGTTCATTCCACCAACTGGGCAGATTGAACCCTCTTTGGTATGGAACCATGAGGCAACGTTCATTCACTGAACGCAAGTTTCTAGAG
Organism: Danio rerio; assembly: GCF_052040795.2. Lineage (NCBI taxonomy): Eukaryota > Metazoa > Chordata > Actinopteri > Cypriniformes > Danionidae > Danio > Danio rerio. The sequence continues at coordinate 46,318,442 of NC_141024.2, read as the reverse complement.
GGCACATAAATCTGCAGAAGTGAGAGCAGATAAGGAGCAAAGCCAGAGGTCGCTTTGTAGGCAAACATCAGAGCTTTAAATTTGTTGCGAGCAGCAACTGGCAGCCAGTGCAAACAGATGAGCAGCGGAGTGACGTGCTCTTTTTAGGTTCATTAAAGACCACTCATGCTGCTGCGTTCTGGAGCAGCTGAAGAGGCTTGATAGGTTTAGCTGGAAGCCCCGCTAGTAGAGAGTTGCAGTAATCCAGTCTGGAGAGAACAAGAGCTTGAACAAGGAGTAAGATAAGAAGGGTCAGACTTTTCTGATGTTATAGAGTGCGAATCTGCACGATCAAGCAGTTCTAGAGATGTGGTCAGAGAAGTTTAGTTGGTCATCAATCATTACTCTAAGGCTTTTCACCATTTTGGATGCAGTAATGGTTGCCCCATCCATCTGGATTGAAAAATTATGGTGTAGAGTCGGGTTGGCAGAAACTACAAGCATTTTCGTTTTTGCGAGGTTCAGCTGAAGAGGATGATCTTTCATCCAGTGTGAAATGTCTGACAGGCAGGCTGAGATGCGAGCTGGAACCGAGGGATCATCAGGGTGAAAAGAGAAGTATAGCTGGGTATCATCAGCATAGCAGTGGTAGGAGAATCCATGTCTCTGGATGACTGGTCCAAGAGATGTTGTGTGATCCTCCACGACCGAGAGCAGGGCAGTCTCAGTTGAATGGCCTTTCTTAAAGCCAGATTGCCAGCTTAACTAGACTAAAAGCTTACCTATTGGAAATGTAGCAAGCTAAGCTAAAAACTCCTTGGCAAAAGTAGTGTAGCTACATCCAAGCTATTTTTACAATATTCATATTTAAATCGAAGCAACTTAAATCCAAGTCAATCATATCTTAGTGATCAAATAAAACTGTCAATGAAAAATAATTTAGTTCAGTTATTTACTGTAAATAATATGCTGTACCAAACAGAAACAAATTATAGTATATAACAGCAAAAACTAAAATCTAATAAAACCTGGTGTTACACAATTAAAATACTATAGTCATAGTAAAGGGAAATACTTTATAATAAGCATTATATAGTATATATATTTACAACTCTTCATTAATGAATTACACCCTAATCTAATCTCTCTCAGTCATCTTTCAATCAAGCAAGTTTCTTGTGTCAGCCCAATGATTGTTTGGCTACATCACCAACCAGAGCGAGAGGTGGCAGTAATGCATCAAAAACTTTATAATCGACCACCGTAAAACAGGAAGAAGAAACTGTCATTCTTCTTATGTAGAAATTTCTTCATTACTTATTGTTAAAGCTGTTTCAGTAATCAAAGAGGTTTCCGCTGCACAGAACTGCACAACAGGTGGTTGGCACTGACAAGCAGTACTTCACGTGGTGTGTTTGGCAACCCCCCATATGGGAGTCCAAGGCCGTAACACCCATTGTCGCTAAGGTTAGCTTAAAAGATTTCCGGGATCAACAGCAATAGGCGTGGCGGTCATTTCCTGGCACATTCTTAACCCAAACTCAATTCGGATTCCATGGCCACAGCGACACTTTCCCATTTTAGCCGACAAACTGGGCTAGCCACTATCTTGTTCTGTGCCTCACCTCAAGTAACCATATGACGGGTGCGCACACTGTCGCGCTTTCTGCTATGACGTGGAGCACGAGGTGCACTCAGCGTTACGCTGCATGCATTTTTAATTAGCCTACATTAGTAACAGTTCATTTTGTTACGGTATGAACTTAATCCTAGGAAAGGCAAAAATAAATGAATAAAATTAAGACCTTTGTAATGAAATTCAATACTTCATTTACAAAATTCAAGGCTATTAAGGCCTTCATTTGAGATTATAAAATTGAAGAGTTTTTCACTGCTTTTAAGACCCCGCAGGTACTCTGGACATGGACCTTCAGCATGCAGTGGGACGGTTTGCTGCTAAGTGTGACATGGCAGGGAAAGAAACAGCACCTCTAAGTCAGAAACAATAATGCTTGAATGGAAAACAGTGGCCACCTCCAGTTTGGCGGAGAGTCCTTACCCCAAATGGAGTTTAAGTATCTGCATTTTTTTTGCCATGAGGAATGAAATATGTGATTAAAAGATGGATCAGTGCAGCGGCAGCAATAATGCATTTGATGTAATTGTCTGTCGTGGTGAAGAAGCTGAGACAAAAGGTAATCTAAGTACCTACTCTCACCTATGGCCATGACTGAAAGGACAAGGTCTCGAATACAACCGGACACATTTTACAAAGTGTTATGACCAGTTTGTTTGAGTTGCAGCATAAAAGAGAGATGAGCCTGATGGCATAACCTGATTGCAAATGATTTATTATAAAATGTAACTCATAGAACAATCAATCAAAGCAACCAACAAATGTCTAGGGATAATAATGAAGATAAAAAACTTAGGATATAATCACAACAACACTTTAACTACATGATGTAAGTAATGCAAAACAAAACCATAAGGTTAAAGAGTCAATGATATGGCAGGTCTTGACATGAGGACTCCTGAGTAGCCACAGCATCCTGGGGTAGCTAGCACAACTACTTTTATATACCCATTGATGAGTAATGCAGGCATCCAATCAAGATTTACCACATACTCCAATCTGGATTTCTCATTCAGGGAGTCAGACAGAGAACATCATCAAAAACAACACTAGCTACAGGAATACAATTAAGAGTGGATAACAGATGAGATTTCAAGCCACAGAGATGATGTTTGCCAGATGTTTATAAAACTGTTCTTCTCTCAGCCACCATCATTGTGTTTACATAAATGCGAGGAGCGCGACACATTTACAACCCCACCTACTGCAGTGTAGGAAAACAGTATACGTCACTCAGCCTTTTCAAACATTATTCAGACATGAAACATCCTGTGCACAGAGAAAATGTTTTGCTGCATTCATGTCATGTGGAAGCTAAGGTCACACTAGAATTTGAGCATGCGAAATTCTGTTGTACAGCGCTGTGAAAAGGAGCCGGATTAAACAAGATGATCAGACATTTAAAAAGCAAACGATTGGTCTATATTTTACTAACTGTCCAGAGAGATCTTGTTTTGATCTTCGATAGGTCTCACACAGTCAAGTTATGCAATTTTGCAGGTCAGAATTCACCAAGCTTGAACTCTGCAAGGCAATGAACTGCGAAACTTGAGGCACGAACTTGCATTTCCGGTCTGACGCATTCACGTGCGTATGAATGGAAGTCTATGGGGAGAAAAGTCCAGTGTGACCACAGCTTAAGTGCAAGTGACTGGTGTCTCTCCAGTGTGAATCCTCATGTGTCGACTAAGGGAGAATGAGCAGTAAAAACTCTTCCCACACTGAGTGCATGTGAATGGTCTCTCTTCAGTGTGGATCCTCATGTGGTAATTAAGGGATGTTGATAGGCTGAAACTCTTTCCACACTGAGTGCAAGAGAATGGTTTCTCTCCAGTGTGGATCCTCATGTGTCGAATAAGGGAGGATGAGAAGTAAAAACTCTTCCTACACTGAGTGCATTGGAATGGTTTCTCTCCAGTGTGGAACATCATGTGTTGATTAAGGTATGATGAGCAGATGAAACTCTTTCCACACTGAGTGCATGCGAATGATTTCTCTTCATTGTGGATCCTCATGTGTCGATTAAGGTGTGATGAGCGGGTAAAACTCTTCCCACACTGAGTGCATGTGAATGGTTTCTCTCCAGTGTGGATCCTCATGTGTTGATTAAGGTATGATGGTTGGCTGAAACTCTTCCAACACTGAGTGCATGTGAATGGTTTCTCTCCAGTGTGGATCCTCATGTGTTGATTAAGGTATGATGATTGGCTGAAACTCTTCCCACACTGAGTGCAAGTGAATGGTTTCTCTCCAGTGTGGATCCTCATGTGTTGATTAAGGTGTGATGAGCAGGTAAAACTCTTCCCACACTGAGTGCATGCAAATGGTTTCTCTCCAGTGTGGATCCTCATGTGTCGATTAAGGGAGAATGAGCAGTAAAAACTCTTCCTACACTGAGTGCATGTGAATGGTTTCTCTCCAGTGTGGATCATCATGTGTTGATTAAGGTGAGATGAGCAGATAAAACTTTTCCCACACTGAGTGCATGTGAATGGTTTCTCTCCAGTGTGGATCATCATGTGAATCTTAAGTTTGCTTTTGTTTGCCAAACTCTTTTCACACTGGGTACAGGTGAAACGATTCTTGTTTCTCCTTTTCAAAAAATGAGTTTTTTCCTCAATTTTGACATGATGTTCCTCCTCTTTACTCCCCTCATTCTCTTCAATGTGGTCTGAAAGAAAAAAAATAATAAAACATTAGTTTACATTAAGTCTTAAAAACTCTCATCAAAAGTTGTTGTTTGGTCCATTAACGTGTACACATTTAAGCAGATACAAGTCAATTCATCTTTATTTATCTAGTGCATTTACAACGTAAATTGTGTCAAAGCCACTTAACATTGAAGTTATAGTAAATTGAAACAGTTTCAGTCCAGTTTTCAGTTTCTTACATAATCAGAGATGTATAAAGTACTAGAGACCCATACTGAAGTAAAAGTACAAGTGCTTTATCAAAAATTGACTTGAGTAGAAGTAGAAGTGCTCTTTAAGCACGATACTTAAGTGGAAGTACAAAAGTATCAACATTTTTGTACTTAAGTATTGCAAGTAGTTTATTTCAAAATTTACTAAAGTACTGAAAGTAAAAGTACAAGTATTGTGTAATGTAGTTATTAAAGAAAGCAGTCAAAATACACTAATTGTTTTGTTTATTTTAAATATCTTTTTTGGGGTACTTGATTAAGCAGAACGAAAAGAAACATGGCTTACGATACTGTTTTTGTGAGTTTTCGGCTCCCTCGGAGCTAGAGCTTACAAAGCTACGGACCAGCCTGCATCTGCCTTGCATGCGATAGCCACCGACCAGCGCTACCAAGCGCAGGCGCTGGCCGAGCTGCACGAGGGTGGGTCCAACCCAGGCTTATGAGCTTCGCACCGCAGCCGACTAAGCTCTTCGGACTACTAAGTCTGCTGCGGGTGCTTTGGGGAGGACGATGTCCACACTAGTGGTCCAGGAGCCCCACCTCTAACAAAACTTGGTTGATATGCGCAAAGTTGACAAAGTCCGCTTTCTTGACTCGCCCATATCCCAAGCTGGTCGGCGACACAGTCTGCGAATTCACCCAGGATTTCGAGGCAGTGAGAGAGCAGTCCGATGGGTGATGTCTAATCGGCGGCCCCGTAAGCCCGCTCCGCCCACCTCTGGCGAAGCGAGCGCGTCGAGCACCTCGGAAGCAGGCAACTCCCCCTGCCCAGACACAGCTAAGTCCAGCAACGGACCGCGAAGCGTCCCTGGGACAGGTCATCTGGAGAGGAGGGAACTTGCTCTTTCCCCGCTGGAGGGCGGGGCGCCATTTCCAACGGCACCTTTTACTGCCATGAAATGAAAGGGCACTTTTCCACTTCCCCAGAGGTGACAGCCCGAAATCTGCCAGTTTGAGCTCAGCTCTCTAGCTCGTAGGTTCGGTGCACTCCGCCAGTGGCTCACGGGCACTGCAGGCCCTGCCAGTCTGGGACGCGCCGCCTCTCAGCTCGCAAGGTCTGCATGCTCCGCCAGCGGCTCACGGGCGCTGGGGGGATGGTCTCCCTTCTCCCAGCCCCCAAGCCCCCCCTCCAGAGTCAGGGTGTGGAGCCAGAGCGAATCGCTCTCCTCCAGCTCTTCTGTGGGACCCTCGCGCTCCCCGGATTAGCACACCCGCTCCGCGCTGCCCCTCCGCGGGTACGTCAACGATTGCTGCGATGACGTCATTAGCGAGGGCTCTGCCTGCCTGGTTAGCGCAGGCCAGCCCCTCGCGGTGGCTCATACGCGTGATCAGACTCGGCTACGAACTTTTTTTTTTTTTTTTTGATTTTAGCCCACTCTCGGGAGTAATTGACTGCGCACAGAGACGAGGTGCTCCGGCATCTTCGCCGATTGGGGTTGCAGGTCAACTGGGAAAAGAGCAAACTCGCCCCGGTGCAGAGGATCTCTTTTCTCGGAATGGAGCTGGACTCGGTCACCATGGTAGCTCGCCTGCTGCTGAACTGTCTGAGGGAGCTCGACAGCAATATAGTGGTCCCCCTGAAATATTTTCAGAGGCTCCTAGGGCATATGGCTTCTGCTGCGGCTGTCACGCCGCTCGGACTGCTCCATATGAGACCACTTCAGCACTGGCTTCAAGATCGAGTTCCAAGACGCGCATGGCATGCGGGCACACACCGAGTCTCTGTTACTGCGCTGTGTCGCCACACCCTCAGCCCCTGGAACGACCCCTCGTTCCTGCAGGCCGGTGTGCCCCTGGGACAGGCGTCCAGTCATGTTGTTGTCTCAACAGATGCTTCCAGCACAGGCTGGGGAGACGTGTGTCGCGGGCATGCAGTGCCGTGTCTAAACAACGTTTATCCCACTGGATTGTGGAGGCCATTTCATGTGCTTATTTTGAGCAGAGGTTAGCCCCCCCCTCGGGGAACGAAGGGTTACTTTAGTAACCTCGAACGTTCTCTTTTCATCTGTGAGATAACATCAACAAATAAACAAAAAAATGCACAAGCACATTTAGTAATGGTGTATTATATTATAAATAAATGATAAATTAATTGTTACATTTTTATTAATAAATGTTTTTTATTTGTACAAATCAATAGACAGTTCATATGCAGTATTTTTATGAATTGCTGAAAAAACATTGCAGGTGTTCAACACATTGCATGTCAGTCTTGGCTTATTAAATTAACACTGTTTTTAGGATCTGCTGTTTTTAGGACACCTGCTGGTATGTGAAGAATGTGGTCAATACTGATGAACTTTACACTCAAATGTTTGCACATCATCAGCATGCTGTAATCCATTTCCTAAGCAGCAAAAGTCTTTTTTAGACTAGTTTGTTGGCCAGTTGTAGTCAGTGCAATGCTAAACGTTATTGTTCCACTTTAATTTGTTTTGTCTCACATCGTCCCACAACATCATATAGTTTAGAATACTGTACAATGTTTTATAATAATTAATTATTTTGGTGTCCATTTCATTCAGCATTTTTACAATTAAGGGCATCCACGTTTTCTGACATACTTTAAATCAGGGTTTCTACAGGTGTCACCAAGTTAAATGTAAGACTTTTTAAGACCATTATGAATGAAATTTTAGACTTAGGAATTTTTCAATTGGCCCAGATGAAAAAGATTTTTATTTGTCCAAACAAAAAATATTTTAATATAAAATATTTAATAATACAATAATAAATCAATAGTAATAATGACATTAAAATATTTTAGATATTTCTTAGCAAAAGATCATAAATATTGTGTAAAAACAAGAGAGCTCTACTTGGATCCACACACTTTATTCCCCAAAATAAACTTTCTTTAAAATAAAAAAACAAATTAACAAATGTTTTAAAAGTTTTAAAAACTATATTAAACTAAATCTATGCACAACAATCTGTCCAGGTCGATATCCTCAGCAGTCCTTATCATTATGATAAACAGAGTTAAAATGTCTTGTTGGTGATTGTACGGGTTTTGGCCAGATTGGGTAACAAAACATGAACACAGGAAAATGAAGACTTGTTTAAAAAGATTTAAGACATACAGCACAATATTTCAGTAAATTTAAGTTTTTTTTAAGGCCTAAATTTTTGATTTTGGAATTTAAGACATTTTAATACCCAGCGGAAGCCCTGTTTAAACACAATAGCCCTGGTCATTAGTTATTATAATAATGTAGGTCAAACTAAGATAATATCTGTGATAACTAGTAACAACTACAAAAACAAGTTTAAATCCAAAGAAGTTGATAAAAAAAGGGAATTGTGATCAACGTGACATATGCAAATGGAAAGTACTAAGCCAACACCATCACCGTAATAGCAGATATCTTCTATGAGAATACTGTAGGTCAAATATTGTCAGCTCAATTAAACCTTTTTAATTTTTTGTTTTTATTTATTTTATATAGCGCCAGTGCTCAAGGACGCTTTACAAACAAAGAGAACAAGAAAAGCAATAACCTTAAGAAGGTAGTGAAAATAGGAGACGAATAATACATAACAAGTCTGACATAAATACGAACAAGTGATGAAAGAAACTCATTCTGTCTTTCAATGAGTGCTTATGTGCGTTTAGGAGAACTAGGCAGCACACTCAGGGCTACAAGATGGATTTAATTTAGTATTCTTCTTATTAAAATATATCTGAATGAGGATCAAATGACTAAGTTGGTCTTTAAGAATGAAAACCAACCTGTTTGTTCCTGCAGATCTTCCTGTTTGACTGTGAATGTTTCTTCAATCTTCACATCTTCACTCTCCTCTTTAATAAACGCCATCTTTATAACAGTGTGGAGATCAGTCACTTCAGCAGTTTTTCTCTGCGGTTGGACACTTTATCCTGTTTAAAAAAATAAAAACATTAAAAACGTCCTGATTAAAATAAATAAAACAATGAACAGAATCAAAATAACCTCTCTTCATTACTTGCTTTAACAGTTTCTTATGAGAGTCATTAACAAAAATAAATCAGGTAAGTCTGAGCAAGACACAATGAGCTGATTAAAACTAGTACTCCACTTCTTATATATAGTGATTTATCCTTAGAATGGAATGACATTATGCTTTTTAATAAATTAAACCTCAATTAAAACACTTATTACTCACATTTCTGTTGCTTTATTCAAACAATAGCCCTAATTACTGTGAGTAAATTGTACTTTGTTGTAAAAAGGGTCAAAATAATGTCAACAGCAGGTTCCTAATTTAGCATCGAATGAAAACCATGAAACTTTAATCAATCGCTTTATATTTATGTAAAGGTTTTAAAAACAAACCTTTCTCCAGCTGAATCAAGCGCAAGAGCGGCGCAGCCTAATGACGTCACACGCCACGCCAAAATAAAAGTCTTTTGTTTTTAGCTTGCAGTCATGACTTGTTCAAACATTTCTCTCTCTCTCTCTCTCTCTCTCTCACACACACACACACACACACAATCACACAGATGTTCAGTATTTGAAGTTGATCAAAACCTTTAATCTAAACATTTTAAAACAACTTTTAAAAAAGTGCCTTTGAGACATCAAAATGAAAAAAAAAAATAAAGTTGTATTATTTAGACATTAGACTGTAGGAAATGAATGTTGGTCAAGCTCCTGCACTTTTTACAATTAATCTACTAACAAAAACAGCAAACAAACCTCAAATTGTGTCAACACTGTCAAGGACAAATTCAAAGTATATCTTCATTTCAGTGTGATTAATAAATGTGTATTTTCAGAAAGGTAATGTGTCCCTTTACAAACCCAACTTTATAGATTATAAAAAAAATATTTGTAATAATGAAATATTGGACAAAACATTGATTTCCTGATAAAATATGCAATCGTTGCACATTATTTTTAAAATAAAAATCCAAGATTTAAAATATTTAGTCAAACTTTCAAACATTATTAACTGGCCCTTATTGGTTAATTAAGACATCATACAAGATGTTTTGCTGAGGTTATAAATAATTTGTTCATTTTTATAAAATTTGAACATATGTTGTCGTGTGACATTCAGCAACCATAAGACGGCGTTCTTACTACTTGTTTTAATATTTTTTTGTGGCAGTTTATCAATACTGCCTAAGGATACAGCAGTAATTCTATTAATATTAAACATTGTTCATTTATTTTTCCTTTTTAATTTAACAACTGCATGTGTAAACTTTGAAGTATAAAAATGCCACACAAATGAATAGAATCAAACTTTTTATTATATATTTCACAACATTTAATACATACAGTGCACATCTAATATTATAAGCAAACAGTATAAAACAAAGTATAGATTAGTAGAAGTATAGACACACACACACACACACACACACACATATATATATATATATATATATATATATATATATATATATATATATATATATATATATATATATATATAGAGAGAGAGAGAGAGAGAGAGAGAGAGAGAGAGAGAGAGAGATCAGAGCTTGACACCACAAGACTACACAGGGAATGACTTATTGAAGCTTCAGGCATTTAATGTAATTCAATTACATATAAAATCAACAGTGAGTAATTATGTAGCCAACTTTATTTTAATTCTTTAATAATCTATCATATACTAAAATTACATACAATTAAATGAATTTAGAGAGACAGGGAAAGCAGGTTTAAGTTAACAGAAGTCAGAGTTAGTCTCCGAATACTTAAATTGTGAGAAGAGAAAGAAGAAGAGGTCCTGTAGTTGTGGCATTACTCGCTGTAAAATGGAATGTTACACTTAGTGTCATTTCAATAACAGCTGTACAAAATAATAAAGTAATTTTTTATAAGCATGATCTAATTTCCACACTATGGACTATGGTTTTGAATAACATAACTGCATTTAATATAATAGTAAATAGAGTAGTATTCTCCTTACCTCATCTAATTCTTCTTTCCACAGATCAGGAATTACAGCAACAATGTGATCTGAGGTGACTTTACCAACCATAAATATTCTGAAAGACAAGTTACATGAGTAATTTGAAAACAACAGTGAGTGGCTAAATAATAGAGTTTATGCAACTTACACATAATTAAAATACAGAAATTATCAATACAAGATTACCTCAATGTAAAAATAGTAGATAGCAGATCTTTTTAATGATATTGATATTATTTAGTCATTTTAACATCAATTTATATACTTTAACTTGGTGATAGATGGGAATAGATCACCCAAACTTACAATTCTGTCATTTAGCCTCATCCTTTACTTGTTCCAAACATATTTAACTCTTTTTTCTGCTGAACAATAAAGAGGATATATTGAATAAAGCTGGAAAACTGTAACTATATCTGCCTTTCTCATCTTTATCCTATTTCTCTTGCCATAATCTATTAACACCTTCTTTAATTATTGTCTTGATTTCTGATTTGCTAAGAGGAAACTTGTATTTCTATGTGATTTGATTATCCTTGCAATCTGTCATTGACAACATTATTAGACTATTTTATTCACTAGTAAAATCAGACATTTGTCATTATCAGATTATATTCAACAATATAAAGGCTAGAGTAGTTATACTGACACTGTAAACATTTATTTTCATGCACAACTGTGTGTTCGCTATGAAAGAAAAAAACATATCAAATGCTTGTTGTAATCATAACTCTAAAATAAGATATCATTTAAATGAAGTGCACACTTTCAGCTTCATTTTGACTGCTAAGTGCTTGTTCATACTTCGCGCGCGGCTCCCAAACGATCACTCTGTGCCACAAACTGAATATTATTTAAAACTGTATAACCTGTTACTTACAACATTTGCAAATTCTGTTCACTAAAGTAGACGTGCGCGTGTCTATTATTAAGTTGAGCGCGCTCTCACGGTCAGCAGCTCACATCACGTGTGATTTCCCGGCTGCGAAAACATCATTATATGAAGACAAGAATGACATTTTCAGGTGAATTATACCTTATAAATACAGTATGTGACTCTTTTAACATCATTTGGAAGTGTCTATGTCACTGAGCAATGTATGTGAAACAATGAAAAGACTTGTGCGGCCGCCTTTTTTTCTCTCCTTAACTTGAAAATATGAGTGACAGAATCGTAGAAATGCTGGATTAAGATCGTCAAGGGGGTCGAATCGAGATCGCAATCTTTTTAAGATTAATTGTGCAGCTCTAATCCCTAATCATAACTCCTGTACAGCAGTCCCACAAATTTCTGACACTCGATGACACTGGAATACCCTGTCAGAAAAGTCTAGTGGCTGTCAATGAGCTTTTTACAGTGTCTGCTATAATGTTAATGCTGTTGTTGTGCGTTTACATTGATGAGTATGGCCACTGTGTTAAATGCACAGTACTGTTACGATCCTATTGCCACATTAGATCATTATGATAACATATACCTTCAGTGATTTCCTGAAGATAAATACCAAAAAATAACAACTGAAATAAGTACAACAGTCGCGATAGTTTGATCTCATATGAAGCAAGAAATCGCGAGGACATATGATGACGTGTGCAGGTACTGTAGTGCTGTCCCAATTCTTAGGGGTAAAATTTGAAGCCCTTCAACTTAACCCTCAGTTGTAAGCGCCAAGGGGAAGAGGTAGGGGTACAAAAATAGAATTGAGATTAGGCCTTAATATTCAATCCACATAAATTTATTAAAAGTGTTAAGTTAACTTAATTTGTGTTGTGACAACATGAAAGAATTGTGTGGAACCCTGCACAAATATGGTTGTCGGTTCATAATAAGTTGAAGCACATTGTCAGATTTTGCTGTATTTGGCTTAAGCGTTCTTGGGTGGCTCGCAAATGTATAGATAACTCTAATACATAAAATAAGTAAGCTGACCAAAGTTCTTACGGGGAGAAGACTTTATTGAAGACAATTAATTGTGCAGTTCATCAGCAGTGATGTTAACTTGTCTGTCTTCAAGTAACTTAAACCAAAATACAGTCTGTGAGACACTAATTTATAACAAAGGATGAAACCCCCCTGGAGATTACCCAACTGCTTTGGTTGGGTCACATCTCCTGAGTTCCTCTAGGTCATTTGGTTCACATCTTATCAGAAGTAGATACTTGTTGCATATGAAACAAGCCAATACAATCTATCAACATATAGAGTTATTTTGCCTTCTTGCAGCCCGATAGCAACTCTGACAACCTGGTACTGGGCTGTGACCCCTGATCTACACTACAAAACAGCTGGCAAAATCTTCACCCCTCTTTAGTTGAGTTTAAATTTTCAGGTGTACAAAGGGTTTCATTATCAGTAACTTGATATGCATTCAAGAGTTCACACTTGTTTGGCATGCTATCCTGAGAGAGACCTAAGCTCATAAGATCCTCGAGCCCTGGGCTCCCTCCCGTTAGCAGGACGAGAGGGGAGTGTGAGCTCAGGTAGATCTCGATGAACTCCCCAGACTTCTTTCTATTCTAATGACAGATATAGGGTCAGCTAAAGGGAGATATAAGGTTTACTAAGAGCTCGACTATGGTGCCAATTTAATGTTCAGTTTACTTAGGTTGTGTGTTTTTGGACTGTGGGAGAAAACCAGGAGAAATCCACGCGAGCACAGGGAGAATGAGCAAACTCTGCACAAAAAGTCAACTGGTTAGCAGCGACTTTAACCTGAGACATTCTTACTGTGAGGCAACAGTGCTAACCACTGGCTAATCATTGGCTGCCGTGTTGCCCAATCTAGAAAGGAGGGGGAGTAAGGGTGGAAGAGGGATTCTGCAAGACAAGGATAACTGAGTCAAGCTACGGTCACACTGGGCTATTCCTCCCTTAGACTTCCATTCATACGCACGCGAATGCGTCAGACTAGAAACAGGGTCATGCATCAAGTTTCGCAGGTTGCTGAGGTGCAAAGTTCAAGCTTTGTGAACTCTGACCTGCGAAATCGCATCACTTGACTGCGTGAGACCAATCGAGGATCAAAACATGACCTCTCTGGACAGAAATTTAAACCATGGAGCAATTGCTCACTTTTTTAATTACTAAAAATCTTGTTTGATCCCGCCCCTTTTAACAGCACTGTACGACAGAATGTCACAATCTCAACGTCTAGTGTGACCGCAGCTTTGTGTTCTGGTTATCTATAGTGAGTCAGGAATCATCTGATTGGTGAATCATGTTTTAGCTAATGCTGGACCAGCTATGGATAATCATAAGCATGTGATCCTCTCGAAAGTAGTTTATAAATAAACTTCACTTGAATGAACAGCCAAACTACGTAAAAAAGCTGCCGTTTTGAATATACCCGTGTTTGTGTGGACAAGGCCTCAATGTTGAGGATTCTGCTCTCCATTGTGAATCTTCATGTGAGTGTTGAGGCTTCTTTTACTTTTAAAGCTCTTTCCACACTCACTGCATCTAAAACGATCCTCTCTTGAGTGAATCTTCATGTGTTTCTTAATGTAGTCTTTGCGTGTGAGACTCTTTCCACACTGATCACATGTGAACACTATGGTTCCAGTGTGACCATTCATGTGGTTCTTGAGGCTAGTTTTGGTTGTGAAGCTCTTTCCACACTGAGCACATGTAAACGGCTTCTCTCCGGTGTGAGTTCTAATGTGGTGTTTGAGTGAGCTTATGGCCCCGTTTACACTAGTGCGTTTTAGTTTGAAAACGGCGTTTTAGATCAAAAACGATCCGCGTCCACACTAGCGTTTCACCTAGCGTTTTAGAAGTTATCTCCGTCCACACTACGCCACCAAAAACGTATATCACGTGACCATTCGCGCACTCTGGGCATGCGCGTCCTAGTATAAACAGGAAGCATGTGTCTCGCTCGGCATTTGGTTATTGTTAGTCAACAAACGCCGCTTGAATAATGAACGCGATGGCAAAGAAAGCAAGAGAGGTATTTTTGTGGACAGACGACGAGGTCGAGTTGTTACTAAACGTAACAAATGAATATAAAACGGCCATGGTTATCGAAAATGTCGACTGGGAGTCATGTCAGACTAAATACAACGACATACTCAACCGATTTTTGGAGAACTATCCGACATCGGAGGAAGCCATGGCTACGGGAAAAGATTTTCCTCACAAAAAGGAGGACATAACAAAAGGTACGTTGTTTATTCACTCGTTTTTTGTTTTGGCTTATAAATACTACAAATCCAGACAAACATAAGTACATTTAAATGGAAAACTATTAGTTATGCAACAAAACATCTGTTGTGTTGTCGGGATGGAGAAAGGGGCTAGACCACGTGTCTTTGTTTGTATCAGTATGTGTTTGTTTTAATAATTATTATAGTCCAATATTAGAAACATCAAAAAGATTTTAAGTCTTTTTGCTTTGAAATGTAGACTGCACACACACTGTCGTGTGATTTCTATTGTATAAATATATTAATGGTAAATATGAGAAATATACTATTCTCTAATCTCATGCTTACAGTATGGGTATTTTACATTGTTCTGGAAAACAATGTAAAAGAACAAATTTAACCAGTTTGTGTAAGTGTGTGTTTTTATTTATTTAATGCTTGCTATGTAATATTTTGTATTTATTTAAATGTGTATTTATTTATTATCTGCCCTTATTCAATTGGTTTGTGTTTTGTGCTTATAGGTCACGTGACAACAAAACTGAAATCAATACGCCTCCGTTATCGGCAAGCTGTTGATTGTGGCCGGAAAAGTGGGCATGGACGGGTGGTCCTACTCTTCTTTGAGCTTTGTGAGTCGGTTTGGGGAGGATCTCCAGCAACAGTTGCTTTGTCGGAAGGCATAGAGACTTCTTGCATTGGTTCAGAAGTCTCAGAACAGTCATCTGCAGGGATGTCAATTTCTGCTGGAGAAAGTGTTACAGAGGGTTCTCCGTCCGCAGTAAGTGGTCATCGTCGCCAGAGACTTGATGCCACTCTCAGCGGGCACAGAAGCGAAAGGTTAAAGCGCAAGCTCTCATCTGATGCCCTTGCTCAGGAGGACCTGGAACTGAAAAGACGCCTTCTTCAGCAACTCGAGTCTTCTGACAACGAGTTTGTTCAGACGATGAGCAAGTGGTCATCAACCATGGACCGCCTGAATACAAACATTGAAATGCTGGTGCAGCATATTGTAGGTTCGGGAAGCCGTGGTCACATGCCTCCTCCATCACCACACCCACCATTTCCAAACCATTACTCATACGACCGCACACCCACAAGAAGACCACTTGGAGAGTACAATCCACCAGCAGCACATACAACCCAACACAGCACCTCGCCATATGGCGACTACACAAATTTGTAGTTTTTTTGTTTTTGTTTCAGAGTGTACATACACTTATGCAACTTATATGCACAGCTGTACATAGTTAAAAGTGTGATTTGTTTATAAATGTTTTAAGTATTTTGTTTATATTTTATTTTGTTTATATTTTAACTTTTACTGTATACATTTGATGTGTAATGTTTACTGTTTATTGTACTAACTTGCACATATTACATACTTATGCACAAACCAACTTGCACATATCTCTCTTTATATATATATATATATATATATATATATATATATATATATATATATATATACTTCAATAAAACTTATAAGTGCGCTTTTGTTTTAAAATATTATAATTGTTATATTTTCTTTGTATTTCATTTAAAATGTATAATTTTTTGTGTGTGTTGTGCAATGTTTACATTATATCATACGCAAATTATCTGTCAATAAACCACTTTCTATTTATTTTAGTGTTTATGTCGTTTTTGTAATTAGATCTACGTGGTCTGTACTAAATGAACAGCAAAACTGAATGTTTTGTTTGTATTTCATTTTGTATTTATACTCAACACGCCTTAATGCTTGTGTTGCGATGTTTCAAGTTTACTTATATTCACTCTAACAAACAAATTATATTGTCCATGTAATCAGGTGTAATAGATACAAGCACACATCAAATCACTTTGTCATGACTTTATTTTGACAGTATATTGACATTGTAGTAAAAAGACAATAGTCATGATGAAAAGTTAATACAAATTTCAAACTTAAACATGTACATGCTTTAAAAAAAAAGGGCAGACAGCTAAAATGGCTCAGGGGTCAAGAAATCTTGTCAATACGCATCTCACTCGTTTTCCTTCAGCTTCTTTGTCTGCTCTCTCAACTATTCTGTTGGATGGCTGAAAGTCCCTTTCATATTGTAATGCAGCATCTATGCAGTGTTCGTTTATGGGTTCGTTAAGCGTTTCACAGTAGTTGTGTAACACAAAGCACGCATAAATAACAAAAGGAAGATCATTCATATTTATGTCCATTGCCCTTCTCAGAGCCGCAAATCGTGCTTTCAAACGTCCAAACGCACACTCGATCACCATGCGTGCCTTGCAAAGTGATAGCCCATAGTACTGCTCTTGTGGTGTAACTCCGCCGTTTGGGTATTCTTTCATGAGATACGGCATCAGAGGATAAGCTGGATCACCCAGAAGAAACACGGAAACAGCCTCCTCATCATCCAACAACTTCTTAGGACAGGGGGGTATCGTTCCATCCTTTAGGTCGCTACTCAGTTGAGAATTGGCAAATATACGCGCGTCATGTACGCTCCCCGGCCATTTTACAACGACGTCCATGAAACAGTACTTATAGTCACACAATGCTTGTATATTCAAAGAATATTTACCCTTTCTATTAATAAAGTCTGTGGAGTTGGATAGAGGTCTTCTTATCTCGATGTGTGTGCAGTCAATTGCACCCAAGCACTGCGGCATCCCGTGTGTCCTATAAAAGTTGGCGACCAGTTCATTAACTTTGGCCTCTGTTTTCGGTGCCTTGATGTATTCGGGGCCCAGGGTGGTGGTAATAGCTTTACATACTTGTCGAATGATGATTGAAACGACCTGTCTGGACAGTCCAAATGCATTTGCAGTTTTTCTGATCCTTCCCTCGTCACTCAGGTAATA
This sequence comes from Danio rerio, assembly GCF_052040795.2. Taxonomy (NCBI): domain Eukaryota; kingdom Metazoa; phylum Chordata; class Actinopteri; order Cypriniformes; family Danionidae; genus Danio; species Danio rerio. The sequence goes on along the minus strand of NC_141024.2, from coordinate 46,301,004 downwards.
CAAGGTACACGCAACCTTTGTGAGTACATCCACTGGCGCCCGCAATCTCGTCGTCTGTCCTTCCACAAACGGACGAAGTTTTTCGCTGAGGTGGATCATGCCCGACCTAGACATCCGAAAGTTCTTATGCCAATCCTCGGGAACAACTACTTCACTTACAAACATGTCCCACCATGCACTGGTTCTTCCCGGTGTACTCCAAAATCGGCGTTCTAAATAGGGCTTACGTCGCTTGAAACGCGAGCGATTAGCGAGAGCTCGAACGATAGCTTGTCTCTTGCGAATATATGCAGCTGCTGTAGCAAAAAATGCAGAGTTTAACTGCACAATGGCGCCTAAAACAGACAATAATGCAAACAACGCTCCAATTTCCGTGTCCATGTTATTGTTTACAGTGAAGGCTGGTCAGCTGTCTTCATGCGTTTTAGTCATGTGAGGGGGGCTTGACGAATAAGGGAAGGATACGCAATGGCACTAAAGCCCCAATCAGAGAGGCGAATGTCTGCAGCCCCGCCTCCGTTTTTAGATGTCTCCGTCTTTCCCCATCCACACTGAGACGGAGCTGCAGCGTTTTAGAATGAAAACGGCCTCTCCAGCGTTTTCGAAACGCTCCGTTTTCGGCGCTCGAGAACTCCGGCGTAGTGTGGACGGATGGCGTAACCGTAGCAAAACTTATGCGTTTTCAAACTAAAACGCATTAGTGTAAACGGGGCCTATATGTGGAAAACTTTTACCACACTCTGTGCATGTGTAAGGTTTCTCTCCAGTGTGAATCCTCATGTGGATGTAAAGGTCTTGTTTTTGACCAAAACTCTTTCCACACTGTTCGCAGGTGTGAGGTTTCTCCCTAGTGTGAACTCTCATGTGAGCAATCAGGGTCAGCTTTAGACTGAAACTCTTTCTACAAAGTATACAGCTAAAAGGCTTCTCTCCAGTGTGAGTTCTCATGTGTGCTGCAAGGCTTCTTGCATTATAGTAGCTTTTTCCACACTGTTTGCATGTGCACGGCCTCTTTCCAGTGTGAATTCTCATGTGAGTATTAAAGCTTTGTTTTTGACCAAAACTCTTTCCACACTGTTCGCAGGTGTAAGGTTTCTCCCCTGTGTGAACTCTCATGTGAACATCAAGGTTTGGCTTATGACAGAAACTCTTTCCACACTGCTTACAGCTGAAAGGCTTCTCCCCAGTGTGAATTCTCATGTGTGCTGCAAAGTTTCCAACATGATAAAAGCTTTTTCCACACTCTTGGCATGTGAACTTCCTCTCTCCAGTGTGAATTCTCATGTGGGCTTTAAAGCCTTGTATTTGACCAAAACTCTTTCCACACTGTTCGCAGGTGAAAGGTTGCTCCCTAGTGTGAACTCTCATGTGAACATCAAGGTTTGACTTCTGACTGAAACTCTTTCTACACTGTTTACAGCTGAAATTACACCCAGATTTGGATTTCCAAGGTCTTCCGTGTGATGAAGTCTTTTTAGTCAGTGTGGGTTTTTCATCAGTCATTATTTCTTGGGGTTTCATAAACTGCTGTTTCTCATCTGTTTCATTCTGTCCATGAGTCTCTTCTTTCAGCACCATCAGATCTAAAAAAATAAATTAAAAAAAAGAGTTAACTTTAGTATAAAGGCTCAAAGCGATAAGCAAGAAATGGATGTTTCACCCACAAATGAAAATGACCTTACCATTTACTCTCCATCATGGTAGTTTTAAACATTTCCTTTATTGTGGAACACAGTAAGCCAGTAGCGTTTTTTTTTCTTTTTTTTAATATCTTCTTTTGTGTTCAACAGGATTAAGAAACACATAAAGGTTTAAAACCACACGAGAGAGAGTAAATGGTGAGGCTATTTTCATTTCTGCATCAACTATTCCTTTAAAAGGTTCCAACAATTACCCATTTTTTACAAGATGTAAAATAAGTCTTTGGTGTTCCCAGAATGTGTCTGAGGTTTCAGCTCAAAATCAGATCATACACCTTGTAGAATATTTAATTTAGGGGTCAGAGTAAAACCAAGCTCTTTTTGTGCCTGTGGCTTTAAATGGAAATACATGTTTAAAGTTACTGAAGTTTGTCCTGCGCGCTTGCGTTTTTTTTTAGTTACATCTTTGGTTTGGTGCGTTAATCTTATCGTTGCTATTATTCAAAAGAAGGTAATGATTCGCACTCAATTGCTTCGTACTGTTTTTATTTTTACTTTTTCTTACATTGTATGAGTGATAACGGTCAAACAGACGTTTCGGCACAAAGCCTTCCACAGTGTGTGACATGATTCTCTAACTCCACCCTTTTATCCCATAGTCAATGACAATGTGTAATTAGTTAGACTGTCACTCTCATTTCATTATCCATTAATCAAAAAATAACTTATAATCTTCACAGCAATAACAAAACAAACAATCTTCCCATTTCCGACCTCACTCTACAGAGATAAAGTGTATCAACTATTATTATTAATCAGGTGTACATCAATACAATAAAATTCTAACAGTTGACATTAAAAGTTTTCTACATTTGACAATTACCCGAAGATTAAAAATCACAAGTCTTACCTTTACCTCTACCCATTTAACTAATTATACAGGAAACATTTACCCTCATATTCAAAAACAATTTGCGAAACATACGAAAAAACCTACATTCAAAAACCATTACTACATAAGAAAACAGCATATCAATTATCATCATATTTTTAAACAATTTACATGGATAATGAAATGAGAGTGACGGTCTAACTAATTACACATTGTGATTGACTATGGAATTAAAGGGTGGAGTTAGAGAATTATGCCACACACTGAGGAAGGCTTTGTGCCGAAACATCTGTTTGTCCGTTATCACCTGTAAAATGTAAGAAAAAGTAAAAATAAAAACAGTACGAAGCAATTAAGTGCGAATCATTACCTTCTTTTGAATAATAGCAACGATAAGATTAACGCACCAAACCAAAGAAGTAACTAAAAAAAACGCAAGCGCGCAGGACAAACTTCAGTAACTCTACACACGTGATTCATCAAACACCTGCTGCCAGCGTTCAACAAGATGTCTTTCGAAGAGATCAGCAAAATGACAGAAGAAAAAGCTGCTACATTCACATTCAGTACGGGTGATGCGGAAAAGATTTTACTCCCTGGCCAAGTACTTAAGTCCACGATCTCGACTAAAGAAACGCTAGAACTAATGGAACAAAGACTGTTGGCATTCCGACAAAAAGAAGTCAGAATGGAGCTACACGCCCAAACATTGAGTACTACAGAAATTGTCGAATACCACGAGGACTGTGAATCCAGAAAGAACCAACGATAGGACGAGATGATGTTGAATTCTGTAAAAAATGGTGTAAAAATTCTTAACCATTGTTCGATGAATCTAGTGCTCCTGATTATTGACTTTACAAAGAAAGAAACGAAGTTACTATCTGAAAAGTTTGAAAATCATAAGATTAAAATGAATCAAACTTTTGACAAGAAACAACTAAATGAATTTCAAAAACAAATGGAGGAGAAACTTGAGAATTTCAAAAAGGAATTACTCAACTTCAAGATTCACAAATTTAAGAGAGACACTATGGACTATAAAGATCAAAAAGTGTACACTTGGATGTCGGAAAGATCGAAGCCCTATCCACAACGACAGAGAATGAACCACACAAGTGCTTCTGAATCAGATGACTCCTATGCTTCATCATCTCATACAAGATTTCGACAAAAAAAAGTTTTTTGGACCAGCCCCGTCGTTCCAAGCGCAATATTGGTCAAGGAAAGCAACAAGAAGAGGAAGTCGGACAAAAGGAAATAGAGAAGAACCTAGGGAGGTAACTTCACCTGAACATAATGTTTTTAATTAACTGGACAATCTTGTATTCAATCTATCAGATAAGGAATTATCCACTGAACAAACTGAAGTGTTGAGTAAAGGTTTATCATTTGTGCCATATAATACATCAGACCCTTTTATGATCAAAGTTGAATTATTTAAATTCTTTAGAAATGTAAAACTGAGGAGTTTTTTTATTCAAATATAAATGGAACCCCATATACACAACAATTTAAACCTAATAGAACGTTCACTCCAGTAGTTCATAATCATTCAGTTAACACCTTTTGTAGACTTGTTAAAAATGATGTAGAAAAAATGTGCAAGAATCAGAAAAAGCATCATATAAAAAACAAAAGTTAACTAGAAAACAAAAAGACGCTCTTTCCACATTAACCAATGATCCAACGTTGACTATTAAACGAGCAGATAAAGGTGGTGGAATTGTGATTATGAATACTAAAGTATACGCTGAGAAAGTAAAACTAATGCTCCAGAATAAGACTTTTAATAAGAGACTTGTTTTAAATCTGGCTAGCTCTTACAAAAAACAAATTGATGAGACTTTACAAATAGATTTAGATATGAAATGGATAAGTGAACAAGAATTTAAATATTTAAAAAGCATATTGTAGGTTAAAAAACTGTTTCAAAAAAGGTAAACTCGTTTGTGAAAGTACTCTATAATACCATAAAAAAATACATATTAAAATGTTTTATGAAGTGCAAGGGCACAAATTTAAAGAAAATGTGTCTGTTTTCCCTCTTCCGCTTTTTTTTCTAACCACCCCGGTGATGTCAGAAGCGGGACTTATCTGACAGACGCGCGCTGTTTACAGTGGGGCAGAGGAGCTAATAGCAGAAATGGTTGTTAGTTTTGCTGTAATTTATCATCATCGTGGTATATTATTGTGTTTATGGGAACTGCACAAACTCTAGCCTGTCAACAGATCAAGTCCACAAGTTTCCTGTCGCTATTTTGGTTCGTGAAATGGGATGAATTCGATAAGACTTATAGCTGACGCGAACGGCGAAAAACACTCCTGGATCAGTCGGAGATGCAGCTCGATGAAAATGAGAGCTGTACACGGTACAGTCTACTGTATAAGTTTTGTGAGATGGTTTGCAGTTCACTATCCAAGGGTCTGCAAATGTGGTTGGGTTTTCTGTATTATGTTATATTATAAATCATACGGTGAATTTTAAAATGTATAACTGAGAAAGCGGGTGGTGAGTGAGGTGTCGCGGACGCCGCCCTATGCACGGATATAACTGAGGAGGTGTCGCGGAGATAACTGAGGACGCGGGTGGTGAGGGTAGTGTCGCGGACGCCAGCCTCTCTATTCTGCCGCCCTATGCGCAGACATAACTGAGGACGCGGATGGTGAGGGTAGTGTCGCGGACGCCGCCATGGAGGTCTTCACAGGCTCGACGAGAATGCAGAACTTTGCACTACATTTGCTCTCCTTTCTAGATCCTTCCAGCGGGTTTACAAGGATGAGGCTGTCGGCATCTTTTTACACAGCATTCACAATTTAATACACATTAAAGACATGATGGTGTGGTACCCACATATATGTTGGCCAACTTACTGAAAAATTATTTTAGGTTTACTTTTAAATGGGTCAGATGATATATTTTTCTTTCAGTATACACACACTCACACAGATATTTATACATATATAAAGAGTAAAAATGCTGGTATTAACACTTTCTATGATTTTGTGCTATATAAATAAAACTTAAACTTGAGTTGAATTAGAATCTGAACTTGAATTAGGGTTATAGTTTATTTAACCATAAATGCAGATCAGATCTGTTGATCAAATCTTTGTAAATATTTTATACAGTAACAACTGTACTTGTATTTTTTATGGATTGTTGCCTAAATGGGATCTGATACAGATAATTTTACAGTATACCCAATGAAAAAAGAGAGAAAAAGACACATATTTTAAAAACTTATTTTAATTGTTTTAATATTTGAGGATGTTTTTATTATAATAAAAAAGCTCTGAAAACCTTTTGTAAAATAAAAAAGATTTTCCAGTACCTTGTTTACATGTTTCTGCATTATTCCAGACGTTCTGTGTTATTTGTGTTTTGTATTCACTTATCTACTATTAAAAATAGTGTCAATGGGGCATAACTGTGTTAAATCCTCATTAGTTTCTGTTACTGGTAAGTATTAATACTTATATATGATTAATTCTAGCTTTGCTATTGCTAGAAAAGATTTCGTTATCATGCATCTCTCTGTAAGCCAACAATGGTCTCACTATGAACCTGCTCGGTTCTTCTCACAATAGAGTTAAATTACACTTCTCTGACTGCTGTTCTCTCTGCTGGTCTGTTCAAAGGCTTATAATTGTATGGCTGTGGTCTGTCGTTTGTGTGAGTCTCTCAGAATATCTTATCTTAGCATCCAAACGCGCACCGCGATCCGTTGTCTTCATAGTGTTATTTGCGCAAACTCCCTTATCCGACGTCACTTCAGGCCTGACGATTTTTCAGATGCGGAAGTAAATTTCCGTGACTAAAAACGACTCCAAACAACTTAATAATAAACTTTAACGTATATTTTAAAGAAAATCTAGTTCCTACTTTACTCTTACACACATTGTCTCACTGGGGTGTCTAACCTACAATATGCTCTTTAAAGAATGATTATCCGAGGATGCCCGTTTTATATACTCTTCCCAAAATCCATAAATCATTACAGGACCCTCCTATGCGACCTATAGTTTTAGGGAATGAATCATTAACAGAACCTATATCAAAATTTATTGATTCATTAATTCAACCAATAGTAAAAAAAAAAATTGCCATCATATTTAAAGGATACCACTGAATTTTTAAATAGATTGAATCAAATTTCTAATATAGATACTACAGATTGGCTTGTAACACTTGATGTGACTTCTTTGTACACGAATATACCACATAAAGCAGGTTTGGACGCATTAAAATTCTATTTAGATTACCAACACAATATATACTAGACCTCAAATAAATTATTTTAACCTAGAATTATTTTCTATTTGAGAAAGACTTTTATCTGCAAGTGCAAGGTACTGCCATGGGCACCCTATTGGCACCAAATTATGCAAACTTATTTATGGGCAAATTCAAACACGACTACATTTACAATGATAATCCATTTCAATCAAACATCAAAGTTTGGATGCGATATATAGACGATTGTTTCATGATATGGTCGGGCACAGAACAAGAATTAGATTCATTCACCACATTTATAAATTCACAATAGAAAAAAGTATAGACTCGATACATTTTTTGGATGTAAAAGTGAGTAAAGTAAATGAGATACTACAAACAACAATATATCGAAAACCAACAGATAAAAACACAGTTTTATCTATGGTCAGTTACCATCTGGTCCATATAAAACAGAGCTTACCAGTGAGTCAGTTACATAGACTGAAACGTAACTGTAGTACTGCAGAAGAGTTTGATAAACAGAAAAACATATTATTTCAAAGATTTCGTTTGAGAGTATATCCACAAAAGTGGTTAAATGATGCGTTAGGTAAGGTAAATGAATTGCATCGACAAGATATTTTAAAAACAGTACCGCCGACTAAGAAATCAAAAGAGTTTTCAGTAAATTGCACCTTAACATACAACGAACACAGCAATTTTATTAAATCAACGATCCATAAACATTGGCATATATTATCCACTGACGATTCCTTAAATAATACATTTCAATACAATCCATTATTCACTTTAAAGAGATCAAAAAATTTATCAGATATGATTATTATTCTGATACAGCAAAAAAAAAAAAATCTACTTACATACAAGGCTGTTTTCCATGCAGAAATTGTGCCACATGTCAGAACTTGATAAAGTGCAAAGAATTTTTTAATTCAATAACAGGTAAGAATAATAAAATAAAAATATGTATTACCTGTTCTACACGTAATATAATTTACATGTTAAAATGTCCCTGCCAAAAAATATACATAGGTAAGTCTTTACGACCGTTGAAGTTGCAAATTATCGAACATAAATCAAGTATACGACGACAAGACATAACCTCGGCAGTTACAAGACACTTTATGGAATGCAAACATGACGTTAAACAACTAGAGTGCTTAGGGATTGAAGAGGTGTTTGAGTCACATAGAGAAGGTAATTTAAATAAAAGATTATTACAAAGAGAAGCGTTCTGGATTCATGAATTAAAGTCACTTGCACCAAAAGGAATGAATGAGGAGCTAGATCTGTCTGCGTTTCTTTAAAAACTCTGTTATTTAATCGATATTAGGAATTGTAAATCTTGACCTTTAAAGTTATTGACAAAAATAAAAAATGAAATTTTTTTTTGAACTTCGGAATAAAGTAGATAAAAATGGGAGAATAATTTTAATTGATAGGTTTCTTGTGAAATAATATTTTAGGAGGTAAGGGTATTTTTCTTGTGCTTGATCATGATATATTGAAGTGAAACAGAAACTGTTGGTTAACACTGTGATAATTGATATTCAAACTGCATTATACTTTGAAAATGGTTATTGTCCCATGCCTCAGCAGCACAACACTGTTTTTAGGATCTAAAAATTTATTCTTTAAAAAAAAGTCTCAAGCAAAAAGATTCCAATGGCTCCGTCTACTGGTACATGAAGAATATGTTCAATATTCTGACGAACTTTGAACTCAAATGTTTGCATATCATCAGCATGCTGTAATCCATTTCTTAAACAAAAAAAGTCATTTTTAGACTAGTTTGTTGGCCAGTTGTAGTCAGTGCACTGCTAAACGTTATTGTTCCACTATAATTTGTTTGTTTTGTCTCACGTCGTCCCACAACAACAACATATAGTTTAGAATACTGTACAATGTTTTATAATAATAATTAATTATTTTAGTATCCATTTCATTCAGCATATTTCAAATTAAGGGCATCCACATTTTCTGACATACTTTAAACCAGGGTTTCTGCAGGTTTCACCAAGTTAAATTTAAGACTTTTAAAAAATTTTTTAGACCATTATGAATGAAATTTTAGATTATGGAATTTTTCAAATGCCCCAGATGAAAAAGATTTTTATTTGTCCTGTCAAAAAATATTACAATTGTATACATTTAATGATAAAATAATAAATTAATAATAATGTTAAAATATTTTAGAATTTCTTAGCAAAAAATCAAGAAAAAAAAAAAACAAGAGAGCTCGACTAGGATCCACACACTTTTTTCCGAAATAAAGTTTCTTTAAAATAAAAAACAAATGAACAAAAGTTTTAAAAACTATAATAATCTAAATCTATGCACAACAATCTGTCCAGGTCGATGTCCTCAGCAGTAAATACATGGAGCACGTTTGAACAAATGAAGCACGAAAATAATTAACTATTATTTAACTATTAACTATTTATTTAACTATTAATTAACTATTCTGATAAATAGAGTTAAAATGATCTTTTTTTGAATGAAAAGTTTAAAGTTTTATTGAGATGGATTGTTGGTGATTGTATGGGTTTTGGCCAGATTGGGTAACAAAACATGAACAAAGGAAAATGAAGATTTAAGACCTACAACACAGTATTTCCGTAAATTTAAGACTTCTTAAGGCCTCAAATTTTAGGTTTTCATATCTGTCATATCTGTTAGAACTAGTAACAACTACTAAATACAAGTTTAAACCCATAAAGAAATTTATGAAAAAGGGGAATTGTGATCAACGTGACATATGCAAATGGAAAGTACTAAGCCAACACCATCACTGTAATAGCAGATATCTTCTATGAGAATACTGTAGGTCAAATATCGTCAGCTCAGTTAAACTTTTTTAATTTATTGTTTTTATTTACTTTATATAGCGCCAGTGCTCAAGGACGCTTTACAAACAGTAGGAGAACAAGAAAAGCAATAAACTTAAGAAGGTAGAGAAAATGGGAGACTAATAATACATAAAATAATGACAAAAGACATGAAAACAAGTGATGAAAGAAACTCATTCCTGTCTTTTCATTGAGTGCTTATGTGCATTTAGGAGAACTAGGCAGCACACTCAGGGCTTCAAGATGGATTTTGAGAATGAAAACCAACCTATTTGTTCCTGCAGATCTTCCTGTTTGACTGTGAATGTTTCTTCAATCTTTACATCTTCACTCTCCTCTTTAATAAACGCCATCTTTATAACAGTGTGGAGATCAGTCACTTCAGCAGGAGTTTTTCTCTGTGTTTGGACACTTTATCCTGTTTAAAATTAACAAAACAATAAAAAAATGTCCTGTTTAAAATAAATAAAACAATGAACAAAAACAAAATAACTTCTCTTCAACACTTGCTTCAACAGTTTCTTTATATAAGAGTGATTAACAAAAAGAAATCAGTAAAGTCTGAGCAAAAAACAATAGCCACAAAAGAGCCGATTAAGACTAGTACTCCATTTCTTATATATAGTGATGTATACTTCGAATAGAATGACATTATGCAATTTAATAAATTAAACCATCATTAAAACACTTATTACACACTTTACTGTACAGACGTAAAGTTGGTTTTATATTCGCACATTTGTTCATTTAGAAGTCTCTATATTGTTTACCATGTTACGTTGAATATTTGATCGGGAATAGCATGCAAGTGTGACTTGAAAACAACATTAATACTGTTTATTTGACTGTGAACAATGTTGTACTTTGATAGCCATTGGCTGCTATTATGATTTCGCTATTTAGAGCTTGCAAAGAATACTTTAATGAAATTATATTATTAAGGAAAAAGTCTGAATGTGTGAATATAAAACCAATTTAACCTCTATCTTTACTGTTGCTTTATTCAAACTTTAACAAATTTTGTTAATTATTTTGTTTGTTTTATTTATTTTATTGTCTGCTTACAGCAACGTTGTAGCACTCTTTTGCACAAGACAAGAATTTACTCTTGTGGACAAATATAGTTTAACCTATCTAATTTAAACAATAGATCTTACTGTGAGTAAAATAGTACTTCGTTGTATAAAAAGGGTGAAAATAATATTGTCAACAGCAGGAACATCTAGCATGAAATAAAAAACCTGAAATTTTAATTAGTTGGTTTACATCTGTGTAAAAGCTTTAAAACAAACCTTTCTCCAGTTGAATCATAGTACGGGAGTGGCGCAGCCTAATGATGTCACACCACCTCGCCAAAATAAAAGTCTTTTTGAAGCTTTTTTCCCTCACTTACTCTTAGTCATGACTTATTGATACATTTCACCCTTGTTTTCCAATTTTTACTTTATCTGCTGTCTGTTTTGTATTTGTAAGACCATCACTATATATGTTAATTGAATAAATCCATTTACCCCCACTAGATCTTTGCCTTCAGGTAGGTTGGTAAGTGGTTGCATTTTCTTTAAACGATTGCATTTCTTCATCCGTAGCTTTAACCCACATTCACTGATGTTACCATCTCTTTGTATGTTTAAATGGGAAACATCAAATTCTCCAAAATTGACTGCCAGGTTCCAACTTATATAATAGGTTAAAGCTTATTTGGGCTACAGTCCATTTGTCAGGATAAAAACAATATTTATAACCAAATAAACAAACAAACAAAAAAGAAGCTTTTAAAAATGACTGAAGAACTTAATACAATGTTGAACAGTGCATCCACGCATGTTTAGATTTTACATTTTATAATGTTAGCATTCAGATATTATTTGAGTGTAAATTCAGAATGTGCAACTCACCTTTCCAGTCTTCAATGAATAAGTGGCATGAAAAAATGGCCTCAGTGGGTTTTACTTTGTATGTTGTTGTAGGTAATAATCCCAATGTAGGAATCTACAATCGTAGTTTGTCCTCCAAAGTTGTTCTCTTTACTTAGCAAAATAAGCCAATGAAGATTCTCTTAGGAACCCAGAATATAAAGATATCACCCTGCTGAGATACTGGATCTGGAATGTGATTGGTTAATACTCAATTGGCCCCCATTAATGCTGGTATAAAGATGCAAATGAGCAGTGGAGAGCAGTGAAGACTCAAGACACATACAGTGGGGGATGGAAAGTTCAGCAGCTTTACAAACCATAGTTTTACAGAGAAATAACGATGTATTGGGAAAATAAGTTGACTTTAGCCATCGTCATTTTTTTTTTGTTGCTGTTGTTTTATAATACTATTGATTGAAGCGTTTGTATTTTGGCTGCTGCATTTTGTAGTTAATGTTGATACACTTATGTTAAGGTACTTTGATTTGAAACACATTTCAATTTATTTTTCCCAAGCCTGGTTAAAAGGTAATGCAAGAGTTGTGTGTTGTTTTTTTAGAAGCTTCTCAGAGTTTTGTGTGAGTTTAGAGTCCTTTATTTCTCTTAAAGCACATGCAGCTTATAACTGGCTTCTGTAATGCCGAGTTCAGACTGCATGATTTTAAAAGTAATCGTGTCACAGATGTTTTCACACTGCATGACTATCTGGGCTAGCGTTCCGTCGCTGCTTTGTTTACACTGCAAGATGGTTCGGCGACATGGACATTCACATTGCATGACTTTACTATAGGAAGAATCGCCGACAACTTCGTCCAAACTACGTCTCACAGCCAAAAACATGTAGTATATCTTTTGTTATTAACTACATAATAAGAAAGAAGCTTTTAATGGGGTGGAACATGTACATGTTTGCTCACCTGGGTTTAAAGGGAATTAGCCATTTTTCTTAACTTAAGTTGATAATAAACTAATTTCTTTCTGTATGAAACGTCAAACAGACAAGGTTGCTCCTGAGTCCTGCCAAACCTTCACTAGTTTTCCCTCCATTTCGTGGGTTCAAATAAACCGAAAAAGAGTGCTTTTAACTTCTCCCCCAGCCTCCCGCTGGCCTGCAGCAGGTATACACACACACGCAAGTGAAAGCTGCTCTCTCATTGGCTGTAGGCGATCGCTGATGTTATTTTCAGTCAAAACTCAATTCACACGGCATGATTTGAATCGCTGACAGCTCCAGATATTTAGCATGCCAAATATCTCACAGGCATCGGCGACTCATCGGCGATTCTCTCAGATCGCGTCTTTGATCGTTCATATTGTGTGATTGTCACTCACGTGCACGAGCAGCGATTTGCCTGTGATTTCAGGCATTTGTCGGCGATTTCTCAAAACCTGTCGGCGAGCCAAAATCGGGGCTAAAATCACGCATTCTGAACTAAGCATAAGACAGTCAACACACTCTTAACAGGTCAATTATTTCTTTCCAAAAGTGTCTATAGATTTTAACAATCAAAATGTAACCAATTGAATGTGCCAATTTTGTTTTCTTTCCTTCGTCTTTTAGTTGAACAGAACATGTGTGAGCAGCTCAGCTTTCTCGAAAGCCTCTTATTCACCTGATTGGTAACAAAGATCTTTTTCCCTCTTTTTATCATTTGTGTTTGTGCATACAAATATGCATAGACATTCACAAAAGCATATATAAGATACCCTGTGACAAAAGCTTTTGCTTTTAACACAGTAAAGCTATCACATACTGTCCATTTTGTAAAAATATGTCATGCATCGAAATATTTATAATCACAAAATAATTATATCACAAGTTAATTTATTGTACAGGCAGTTTATACAGGATAATTCAATGACAAGAGTTCATTTTCATAACTACACAATGCAGAACTTTTAATGTGATTAACCTGCTCCACCTACACCAACTACAGCATTTCTCAGACCTCTGTTTCACTATGGTGTAATTACAGTGGTGAACATCACATAAAACAACAACTCACTTACTCCTGTAACTTGTTTGCAACAATGACATTTAAATATCTGTGTCACATATTCATTTAAATAAATGGCTCATCATTGTGTGCGGTCATCTTTAGTAATAGCTGCCTGATCTTTAATTGAATAGGGTCGTTTTACATATAAGAAACCTGTTAACAGGTATAGCTGTTAATGCCAATACCAACTTGATAGCCTAAAGCATATTACATGAACAAGACCTGCCTTTCATCTCTTAGGACAGTGGTTCTCAAACTGTGATACGTGTACCACTAGTGGTACGCAGGCTTCCTTCTAGTGGTACGCAGAGGAATGAAATATGTCATGTACATGCTACACACATTTCAAAATTTATCAAAAATTATGTATATAACATGCCATATATGACATATAGCCTATATTTCTGAGGTAATCTGCCACGTTTTTTTTAACTGTGCAGAGTTGTAGCTGCTTTACTAGGCCTACTACGCTACTGTATTTCAATACTGCTCATTTTGGTTGTACTTGGAGAGACCATTTTTTTCTGAGGTGGTACTTGATGAAAAACGTTTGAGAACCACTGTCTTAGGACAAATAATCATAGGTGTCTATAACAATACATGCTTGATTACCCAGATCTTTACAATCATTACATCTGAATGGTGCCTTTTAGTAAGCATAGTTCTTCACCAATACCAGTTTAATACTTTATATAATTACACACGTGAGGCATCACAGTGGTGCAGTGGGTAGCACGATCGCTTGACAGCAAGAAGGTCGCTGGTTTGAGCCTCAGCTGGGTCAGTTGGCATTTATGTGTGGAGTTTGCATGTTCTCCCCGTGTTTGTGTGAGATTTCCTCCAGGTACTCTGGTTTCCCCAATGTCCATAGACGTGGTATGCATGCAGTGTGTGTGTGTGTGTGAATGAGTGTGTATGTTTTCCAGTAATGGGTTGCAGCTGGAAGGGCATCCGCTGCATAAAGCATGTGCTGGATAAGTTGGTGGTTCATTCCACTATGGTGACCCCAGATTAATAAAGGGACTGAGCTGTAAAGAAAATGAATGAATATATATGAGTAATATCACACGAGGATCAGTGCGATGTGGCCTTCTATCAGTTTTTGTATTTCTGTTTGTTGTATCGGCCTGTTGTTATTGCAATTAAAAAAAAATAATATATATTTTTTTAACTGCGATGTGGCTGTATATCAGCACTGGTGGAAGGCATGTGTTATAGTGTACACTAGGCACTTGAGAACGATTGTCCCTCTACCTGTTGTTTCAATCCCCTGACAACTTTGTTCATCTTCAGAGCTCCTGCATCTGTTATAGACAGCAAGAGTCCAGAGATGCTCAAAGTCCAGAAAAGGAACCAAAAACATTGTCAAAACATGTGACGTGACTTTAGTGGTTCAATTTTAATCAAGTTCCAAGAACATTTTGTGTGCAAGAATATGTGGAAAAAAGCAGCCATGTCCAAAGTAGGAACTGTTGAAGCATATAGTGGCTGTATTGCCTCTGTATTCTCTTCATTTGCATTCATCAGAAGAAACTCAAACAGGTTTGGAACAAGTAGAGGATGAGTAAATGACAGAAATGTGATTTTTATGTGAACTGCTTTTAACGCTTCTGTAAGTAAAGGTAAAATAAATATTACTTAAGATATTGCTAAAGAATGGCAGGAAACGTGGAATTCAGATAATAAGAGACGACAATTCATGTGGAAAAAAGGAAACTCTATATAGGCCTATGAAGATGTAGAAATAGAAAAGAAGAGGTCATAATTATGAGGATTAGATTTGGGCTCAGATATTAATAGGAAAGTAATTTGTTGTAGACATACAAGTCATCATAAAGTGGATTTAAAAAGTTAAGAAAATGTTTAGATTAAAGGTTTGTGTGTGAAAGAGAGCAGATATAGTGTAAAGTGAAAACTATGGGAGAAATGTATCAATAAGTCATGACTGCAGCTGTAAGTGGCAAAAAAGCTAAACAAAAAGACTTTTATTTTGGTGTGGCGTGTGACGTCATCAGGCGGCGCCGCTTTAGCGCTGTAATTTAACTGGAGAAAGGTTTGTTTTAAAATGTTTACACAGATATAAACCGATTTAAACTTTAAGTTCGAAAGTTTTAGGTTTTTTTATACGATGCTATATTATGTTCCTGCTGTTGGAAATATTATTTTAACCCTTTATACAACTATTTTAGTATTTTAGTAGTACTATTTTATTCTCAGTAACTGAAGGCTGTTGTTTGGATAAAATAACAGAAAAGTGTATAATAAGTGTTTTAATTAAATGTTTTACCTGATTTCTTTTTGTTAATAACTCTCATATAAATAAACCATTGAAACAAGTGTTGAATAGAAGTTATTTTGTTTCTGTTCATTGATTTATTTATTTTAAACAGGATAAAGTGTCCAAACACAGAGAAAAGCTCCTGCTGAAGCGACTGATCTCCACACTGTTATAAATATGGCGTTTATTAAAGAGGAGAGTGAAGATGTGAAGATTGAAGAAACATTCACAGTCAAACAGGAAGATCTGCAGGAACAAACAGGTTAATTTTCATTCTCAAAGACCAACTTAGTCATTTAATCCTCATTCAGATATATTATAACAATAAGAATACTAAATTAAATCCATCTTGCAGCCCTGAGTGTGCTGCCTAGTTCTCCTAAACGCACATAAGCACTCATTGAAAGACAAGAATGAGTTTCTTTTGTTACTTGTTCTTGGTCTTTTGTCATTATTTTATGTATTATTAGTCTCCCATTTTCTCTACCTTCTTAAGGTTATTGCTTTTCTTGTTCTCCTGGGGCCTCATGTACGAAGACTTGCGTGGAAATCTTACTAAAACATTGCGTACGCACAAAGCTGTAAATGTGCGTACGCAGAAAAAAATTCAGATGTATGAAACACTGAAAAATGTTGCAGCACCCTTAGCAGTCTCAGTGGTGCACCTCATAAGAAGCATGTGATCATGTACTGACATGTTCGAGCATAAACTCGGCTCGAATCCAGCGTCCGATTAACTCTTTCTTCTTTTTTTCCCCGCTACATATCAGATTTTGCCCACTATTTATCAAGAGAAAGACAAGTAGGAATCATCAATAAGTTTGTGCATCATATTTTATATGCACATTTATTGAATGGAAATGTTTCTGATTCACGCATGCAAATTCATCTTTAGATAGTGTCTTTATAGCAATGTGCGTGCAGTAGATAGTTCAGATTACATTGGGAAAACAGGCGACTGCTGCAAATTGTGCTTTAATGTTTAGCTGGTCAACTGTATGGTATGGAAATCTTACATACCTACTATATGAACCCGTCTCATACAGCTGCCACTGCAATGCTCAGACACTTTGTAGAGAGCAATTTAACACAACTGCCTCTAGGAGTCGCCAATGGAAATAAAACAGACACGCACAAAAAATGTGCGTACGCCTGCCAAAAAGCTGCCGTGAACCTGCGCACATTCCCACGTTCAGTTCATTGTTAGTAAATCCAAACGTGAGCGATTCTGAGCGTGAAACCTGGCGTACGCAAAGTTTTTGTGCGTACGCAGCGTTGATACATGAGGCCCCTGGTGTTGGTAAAGCATCCTTGAGCGCTGGCGCTATATAAAATAGACAAAAACAATAAATTAAAAAAGTTTAACTGAGCTGAAAATATTTGACCTACACTATTCTTATAGACGATATCTGCTATTAGAGTGATGGTGTTGGCTTTGTACTCTCCATTTGCATATGTCACGTTGATCACAATTCCCTTTTTTCATCAATTTATTTATGGGTGTAAATTTGTTTCTAGTAGTTACTAGTTCTCACAGATAGTATCTGAGTTATAATTTCATCATTATTATAATAACTAAATACCAGGGCTATTAACTTTAAACAGGGTTTCCGCAGGGGTACTAAATTTTAAAATTAAAATTTTAGGCCATAAAAAGTCTTTAAACTTTAATTTAAAAAGGCTATTTTTACTCTATCATAATGTTTTAATTATTTTCCTTACAATAAAATTTGTTTAAATGTGCTTCATGTGTTTACTGCTCAGAACACTGACCTGGACAGATTGTTGTGCATAGATTTAGCTTATTATAGTTTTTAAAACTTTTAAAACATTTGTTCATTTTTTTATTTTAAAGAAAGTTTAATTTGGACAACAGTGTGTGGAGAAAAGTAAAGCTTGCTTGTTTTTACCCAATATTTATAATATTTTGCTAAGAAATATCTAAATATTGTATTATTAATTTGTTAGTGTATTATTAAATGTATTAAATCATAATATTTTTTTGATAGTGAATACAAATCGATTTCTGGCTGCGCCCTTTCTTATCTGCTCTCACTTCTGCAGATTTATGTGCCCTCCAGAAACTTGCGTTCTCTGAATTCCCTAACTGCATCAAAACGGCAGAGTCACTCGCTGTCTTCAAAAAGCGTCTAAAAACTCAACTATTCAGTCTCCACTTTCCTTATTAATACGCAACTCCCTCTCTGACTCCTCCACAAATTTACTAATACTTTCCTTCTTAGACTTTACACTCCTGAAACTTGCCTACAACTCTTGCTGTCTATAACAGATGCAGGAGCTCTGAAGATGAACAAAGTTGTCAGGGGATTGAAACAACAGGTAGAGGGACAATCATTCTCGAGTGCCTAGTGTACACTATAACACACGCCTTCCACCAGTGCTGATATACAGCCACATCGCAGTTAAAAAAAAAAAAATCATTTTTTTTTATTGCAATAACAACAGGCCATTACAACAAACAGAAATACAAAAACTGATAGAAGGCCACATCGCACTGATCCTCGTGTGATATTACTCATATATATTCATTCATTTTCTTTACAGCTCAGTCCCTTTATTAATCTGGGGTCACCATAGTGGAATGAACCACCAACTTATCCAGCACATGCTTTACGCAGCGGATGCCCTTCCAGCTGCAACCCATTACTGGGAAACATACACACTCATTCACACACACCGCATGCATACCACGTCTATGGGCTTTGGGGAAACCAGAGCACCTGGAGGAAATCTCACACAAACACGGGGAGAACATGCAAACTCCACACAAAAATGCCAACTGACCCAGCTGAGGCTCAAACCAGCGACCTTCTTGCTGTCAAGCGATTGTGCTACCCACTGCACCACTGTGATGCCTCACATGTGTAATTATATAAAGTATTAAACTGGTATTGGTGAAGAACTATGCTTACTAAAAGGCACCATTCAGATGTACTGATTGTAAAGATATGGGCAATCAAGCATGTGTTGTTATAGACACCTATGATTATTTGTCCTAAGACAGTGGTTCTCAAACGTTTTTCATCAAGTACCACCTCAGAAAAAAATTGTCTCTCCAAGTACCACCAAAATGAGCAGTATTGAAATACAGTAGCGTAGTAGGCCTAGTAAAGCAGCTACAACTCTGCACAGTTAAAAAACGTGGCAGAATTATAGGCTATATGTCATATATGGCATATTATATACATAATTTTTGATATATTTTGAAATGTGTGTTGCATGTACATGACATATTTCATTCCTCTGCGTACCACTAGAAGGAAGCCTGTGTACCACTAGTGGTACACGTATCACAGTTTGAGAACCACTGTCCTAAGAGATGAAAGGCAGGTCTTGTTCATGTAATATGCTTTAGGCTATCAAGATGGTATTGGCATTAACAGCTATACCTGTTAACAGGTTTCTTATATGTAAAACGACCCTATTCAGTAAAAGATCAGGCAGCTATTACTAAAGATGACCGCACACAATGATGAGCCATTTATTTACATGAATATGTGACACAGATATTTAAATGTCATTGTTGCAAACAAGTTCCAGGAGTAAGTGCAGTTGTTGTTTTATGTGATGTTCACCACTGTAATTACACCATAGTGAAACAGAGGTCTGAGAAATGCTGTAGTTGGTGTAGGTAGAGCAGGTTAATCACATTAAAAGTTCTGCTTTGTGTAGTTATGAAAATGAACTCTTGTCATTGCATTACCCTGTATAAACTGCCTGTACAATACAAAACCTTGTGATGTAATTATTTTGTGATTATAAATATTTAGATGCATGACATATTAAAAAAATGGACAGTATGTGATAGCTTTACTGTGTTAAAAGCAAAAGCTTTTGTCACAGGGTATCTTATATATGCTTTTGTGAATGTCTATGCATATGTATGCACAAACACAAATGATAAAAAGAGGGAAAAACATCTTTGTTACCTATCAGGTGAATAAGAGGCTTTCGAGAAAGCTGAGCTGCTCACACATGTTCTGTTCAACTAAAAGACGAAGGAAAGAAAACAAAATTGGCACAGAAACAAGTTACATTTTGATTGTTAAAATCTATAGACACTTTTAAAAGAAATAATTGACATGTTAAGAGTCTTACAGAAGCCAGTAATAAGCTGCATGTGCTTTAAGAGAAATAAAGGACTCTAAACTCACACAAAACTCTGAGAAGCTTCTAAAAAAAACAACACACAACTCTTGCATTACCTTTTAACCAGGCTTGGGAAAGATAAATTGAAATGTGTTTCAAATCAAAGTACCTCAACATAAATGTATCAACATTAACTACAAAATGCAGCAGCCAAAATAAAAACGCTTCAATCAATAGTATTATAAAACAACAGCAACAAAACAAATGGTGATGGCTAAAGTCAACTCATTTTCCCAATACATCATTATTTCTATGTAAAACTATGACTTGTAAAGCTGCTGGACTTCCCATCCCCCACTGTATGTGTCTTGAGTCTTCACTGCTCATTTGCGTCTTTATACCAGAATTAATGGGGGCCAATTGAGTCTTATCCAATCACATTCCAGATCCAGTAGCTCAGCAGGGTGATATCTTTATATTCTGAGTTCCTAAGAGAATCTTCATTGGCTTATTTCGCCAAGTAAAGAGAACAACTTTGGAGGACAAACTACGATTGTAGATTCCTACATTGGGATTATTACCAACAACAACCTACAAAGAAAAACCCACTGAGGCCATTTTTTCATCCCACTTCTTCATTGAAGACTGAAAAGGTGAGTTGCACATTCTGAATTTACACTCAAATAATATCTGAATGCTAACATTATAAAATGTAAAATCTAAACATGCGTGGATGCATTGTTCAACGCTGTCTTAAGTTCTTCAGTCATTTTTAAAAGCTTCTTTTTTGTTTATGGGAACTTTTTTGTTTTTTGTTTATTTGGTTATAAATATTGTTTTTATCCTGACAAATGGACTGTAGCCCAAATAAGCTACAACATATTATATAGGTTGGAACCTGGCTGGCAATTTTGGAGAATTTGATGTTTTCCCATTCAAACATACAAAGAGGTGGTAACACCAGTGAATGCAAGTGAATGTGGGTTAAAGTTATGGATGAAGAAATGCAATCGTTTAAAGAAAATGCAACCACTTAACCTACCTGAAGGCAAAGATCTAGTGGTTGTAAATAGATTTATTCAATTGACATAAATAGTGATGGTCTTACAAATACAAAACAGAAAGCAGATAAAGTAAAAAGTGGAAAACAAGGGAGAAATGTATCAATAAGTCATGACTAAGAGTAAGTGAGGGAAAAAGCTTTAAAAAAGACTTTTATTTTGGCGTGGTGGTGTGACATCATAAGGCTGCGCCACTCCAGTACTATGATTCAACTGGAGAAAGGTTTGTTTTAAAGCTTTTACACAGATGTAAACCGACTGGTTTAAATTTCAGGTTGTTCCTTTCATGCTAAATGTACCTGCTGTTGAAAATATTATTTTAACCCTTTATACAACGAAGTACTATTTTACTCACAGTAAGGTCTATTGTTTGAATAAGATAGGATAAACTTTATTTGTCCACAAGAGTAAATTCTTGTCTCCTGCAAAAGAGTGCTACAACGTTGCTGTAAGCAGACATTAAAATAAATAAAACAAACAAAATAATTAACATTTGTTAAAGTTTGAATAAAGCAACAGTAAAGTGTGTAATAAGTGTTTTAATGAAGGTTTAATTTATTAAATGGCATAATGTAATTCTATTCGAAGTAAACATCACTATATATAAGAAATGAAGTACTGGTCTTAATCTTCTCTTTTGTGGCTATTGTTTTTTGCTCAGACTTACCTGATTTCTTTTTGTTAATCACTCTTATATAAAGAAACTGTTGAAGCAAGTGTTGAAGAGAAGTTATTTTGTTTTTGTTAATTGTTTTATTCATTTTAAACAGGACATTTTTATTGTTTTGTTAATTTTAAACAGGATAAAGTGTCCAAACACAGAGAAAAACTCCTGCTGAAGTGACTGATCTCCACACTGTTATAAAGATGGCGTTTATTAAAGAGGAGAGTGAAGATGTAAAGATTGAAGAAACATTCACAGTCAAACAGGAAGATCTGCAGGAACAAACAGGTTGGTTTTCATTCTCAAAATCCATCTTGAAGCCCTGAGTGTGCTGCCTAGTTCTCCTAAATGCACATAAGCACTCATTGAAAGACAGGAATGAGTTTCTTTCATCACTTGTTTTCATGTCTTTTGTCATTATTTTATGTATTATTAGTCTCCCATTTTCTCTACCTTCTTAAGTTTATTGCTTTTCTTGTTCTCTTACTGTTTGTAAAGCGTCCTTGGGCACTGGCGCTATATAAAGTAAATAAAAACAAAAAATTAAAAAGTTTAACTGAGCTGAAGATATTTGACCTACAGTATTCTCATAGAAGATATCTGCTATTACGGTGATGGTGTTGGCTTAGTACTTTCCATTTGCATATGACACGTTGATCACAATTCCCTTTTTCATCAATTTCTTTATGGGTTTAAACTTGTTTTTAGTAGTTGTTACTAGTTCTCACAGATATGATCTATGTAATACCCGCAGGGTCTTAAAATGTCCTAAATTCAAAAACCTAAAATTTGAGGCCTTAAGAAGTCTTAAATTTACGGAAATACTGTGTTGTAGGTCTTAAATCTTTTTAAACAAGTCTTTATTTTCCTTTGTTCATGTTTTGTTACCCAACCTGGCCAAAACCCACACAATCACCAACAATCCATCTCAATAAAACTTTAAACTTTTCATTCAAAAAGATCATTTTAACTCTATTTATCATAATAGTTTAATTATTTTTGTGCTTCATTTGTTCAAACGTGCTCCATGTATTTACTGCTGAGGACATCGACCTGGACAGATTGTTGTGCATAGATTTAGTTTATTATAGTTTTCAAAACTTTTGTTTATTTGTTTTTTATTTTAAAGAAAGTTTATTTTGGAAAAAAGTGTGTGGATCCTAGTCGAGCTCTCTTGTTTTTACACAATATTTAAGATTTTTTGCTAAGAAATATCTAAAATATTTTAACATTATTATTTATTTATATTTAGGTCTAACTAATTGCACATTGTGATTGACTATGGGATAAAAGGGTGGAGTTAGAGAATTATGCCACACACTGAGGAAGGCTTCGTGCCGAAACGTCTGTTTGTCCGTTATCACCCGTACAATGTAAGAAAAAGTAAAAATAAAAACAGTACGAAGCAATTGAGTGCGAATCATTACCTTCTTTTGAATAATAGCAACGATAAGATTAACGCACCAAACCAAATATGTAACTAAAAAACACACACAAGCGTGCAGGACAAACTTCAGTAACTCTAAACATGTATTTCCATTTAAAGCCACAGGCACAAAAAGAGCTTGGTTTTCCTCTGACCCCTAAATTAAATATTCTACAAGGTTTATGATCTGATTTTGAGCTGAAACCTCAGACACATTCTGGGAACACCAAAGACTTATTTTACATCTTGTAAAAAATGGGTAATTGTAGGAACCATTTAAAGGAATAGTTGATGTAGAAATAAAAATAGCCTCACCATTTACTCTTCTTTGTGTGGTTTTAAACCTTTATGAGTTTCTTAATCCTGTTGAACACAAATAAGATATTAAAAAAAAGAAAAAAAAAACACTGGCTTACTGTGTTCCACAATAAAGGAAATGTTTAAAACTACCTTAATGGAGAGTAAATGGTAAGGTCATTTTCATTTGTGGGTGAAACATCCATTTCTTGCTTATCGCTTTAAGCCTTCATACTAAAGTTAACTCTTTTTTTTTTTTTTAGATCTGATGGTGCTGAAAGAAGAGACTCATGGACAGAATGAAATAGATGAGAAACAGCAGTTTCAGAAATCCCAAGAAATAATGATTGATGAAAAACCCACACTGACTAAAAAGACTTCATCACACGGAAGACCTCGGAAATCCAAATCTGGGTGTAATTTCAGCTGTAAACAGTGTAGAAACAGTTTCAGTCAGAAGTCAAAGCTTGATGTTCACATGAGAGTTCACACTAGGGAGCAACCTTACACCTGCGAACAGTGTGGAAAGAGTTTTGGTCAAATACAAGGCTTTAAAGCCCACATGAGAATTCACACTGGAGAGGGGAAGTTCACATGCCAAGAGTGTGGAAAAAGCTTTTATCAAGCTGGAAACTTTGCAGCACACATGAGAATTCACACTGGGGAGAAGCCTTTCAGCTGTAAACAGTGTGGAAAAAGTTTCAGTCAAAAGTCAAACCTTGATGTTCACATGAGAGTTCACACAAGGGAGCAACCTTACACCTGCGAACAGTGTGGAAAGAGTTTTGGTCAAATACAAAGCTTTAAAGCTCACATGAGAATTCACACTGGAGAGGGGAAGTTCACATGCCAAGAGTGTGGAAAAAGCTTTTATCAAGCTGGAAACTTTGCAGCACACATGAGAATTCACACTGGGGAGAAGCCTTTCAGCTGTAAACAGTGTGAAAAGAGTTTCAGTCAAAAGTCAAACCTGGATGTTCACATGAGAGTTCACACTAGGGAGCAACCTTACACCTGCGAACAGTGTGGAAAGAGTTTTAGTCAAAAACAAAGCTTTAATACTCACATGAGAATTCACACTGGAGAGAAGCCTTTCAGCTGTAAGCAGTGTGGAAAGAGTTTCTGTCAAAAGCCAAACCTTGATGTTCACATGAGAGTTCACTCAAGGGAGAAACCTCACACCTGCGAACAGTGTGGAAAGAGTTTTGGTCAAAAACAAGACCTTTACATCCACATGAGGATTCACACTGGAGAGAAACCTTACACATGCACAGAGTGTGGTAAAAGTTTCCCACATATAAGCACACTCAAACACCACATGAGGATTCACACTGGAGAGAAGCCGTTTGCATGTGCTCAGTGTGGAAAGAGCTTCACAACCAAAACTAGCCTCAAGAACCACATGAATGGTCACACTGGAACCATAGTGTTCACATGTGATCAGTGTGGAAAGAGTCTCACACGCAAAGACACCATTAAGAAACACATGAAGACTCACTCAAGAGAGGATCGTTTTAGATGCAGTGAGTGTGGAAAGGGCTTTAAAAGTAAAAAAAGCCTCAACACTCACATGAAGATTCACAATGGAGAGGAGAGTCCTCAACATTGAGGCCTTGTCCACACAAACACGGGTATATTCAAAACAGCAGCTTTTTCACATAGTTTGGCTGTTTATTCAAGTGAAGTTTATTTATAAACTACTTTCAAGAGGATCACATGCTTATGATTGTCCACGGCTGGTCCTGCATTAGCTAAGACATGATTCACCAATGAGATAATTCCTAACTCACTATAAATAACCTCTTAACTCAGTTATCTTTGTCATGAAGAATCCCTCTCCCACCCTTACTCCCCCTCCTTTCTAGATTGGGCAACACGGCAGCCAATGAATAGCCAGTGGTTAGCACTGTTGCCTCACAGTAAGAATGTCGCAGGTTAAAGTCCCTGCTAACCAGTTGACATTTTTGTGCAGTGTTTGCTCATTCTCCCTGTGCTCGCGTGGGTTTCCCCTGGGTCCCCTGGTGTTCTCCCACAGTCCAAAAACACACAACCTAAGTAAACTGAACATTAAATTGGCACCCTAGTCGAGCTCTTAGTAAGCCTTATATCTCCCTTTAGCCGACCCTTTATCTGTCATTAGAATAGTAAGAAGTCTGGGGAGTTCATCGAGATCTACCTGAGCTCACACTCCCCTCTCGTCCTGCTTACGGGATGGAGCCCAGGGCTCGAGGATCTTATGAGCTTAGGTCTCTCCCGGTATAGCATGCCAAACAAGTGTGAACTCTTGAATGCATATCAAGTTACTGATAATGAAACCCTTTGAACACCTGAAAATTTAAACTCAGTTTAAGAGGGGTGAAGATTTTGCCAGCTGTTTTGTAGTGTAGATCAGGGGTCACAGCCCAGTATCAGGTTGTGAGAGTTGCTATCGGCCTGCAAGAAGGCAAAATAATTCTGTATGTTGATAGATTGTATTGGCTTGTTTCATGTGCAACCAAATGACCTACAGGAACTCAAGAGATGTGACCCAACCAAAGCAGTTGGGTAATCTGCAGGGGGGTCTCATGCTTTGTTATAAATTAGTGTCTCACAGACAGTACTTTGGTTTAAGTTACTTGACGATGGACAAGTTAACATCACTGCTGATGAACTGCACAATTAATTGTCTTCAATAAAGTCTTCTCCTCGTAAGAACTTTGGTCAGCTTACTTATTTTATGTATTAGAGTCATCTATACATTTGCGAGCCACCCAAGAATTGTTAAGCCAAATACAGCAAAATCTGACAATGTGCTTCAACTTATTATGAACCGACAACCATATTTGTGCAGGGTTCCACACAATTCAATTCTTCCACACAATTCTCAATTCTTCCCCTTGGCCCTTACAACTGAGGGTTAAGTTGAAGGGCTTCAAATTCTACCCCTAAGAATTGGGACAGCACTACAGTACCTGCACATGTCATCATATGTCTTCGAGATTTCTTGCTTCATATGAGATCAGACGATCGCGACTGCTGTACTTATTCCAGTTGTTATTTTTGGGGATTTATCTTCAGGAAATCACTGAAGGTATATGTTATCATAATGATCTAATGTGGCAATAAGATCGTGACAGTACTGTGCATTTAACACAGTGGCCAAACTTATCAATGTAAACACACAACAACAGCATTAACATTATAGCAGACACTGTAAAAAGCTCATTGACAGCCACTTGACTTTTCTGACAGGGTATTCCAGTTTCATCGAGTGTCAGAATTTTGTGGGACTGCTGTACAGGAGTTATGATTAGGGATTAGAGCAGCAAAATTAATCGAAAAAAGATTGCGATCTCGATTCAACCCCGTTGACGATCTTAATCCAGCTTTTCTCTGATTCTGTCAATCATATTTTCAAGTTAAGGAGAGAAGAAAAGGCGGCTGCACGAGTCTTTTCATTGTTTCACATAATGTTGCTCAGTGACATGGACACCTCCAAATGATGTCAAAAGTGTCACATACTGTATTTATAAGGTATAATTCACCTAAAAATGTCATTCTTGTCTTCATATAATAAAGTTTTTGCAGCCAGGAAATCACACGTGATGTGAGCTGCTGACCGTGAGAGCGCGCTCAACTTAATTATAGACGCGCGCGCGTCTACTTTAGTGAACAGAACTTGCAAATGTTGTAAGTAACAGGTAATACAGTTGTAAATAATATTCAGTTTGTGGCACAGAGTGATCATTTGGGAGCCGCGCGCGAAGTATGAACAAGCACTTAGCACTTAGTCAAAATAAAACCGCAAGTGTGCACTTCATTTAAACGATCATATCTCATTATAGAGTTATGATTACGACAAGCATTTGATATGTTTTTTTCTTTCATAGCGAACAGAGTTGTGCATGAAAATAAATGTTTACAGTGTCAGTATAACTACTCTAGCCTACATATTGTTGAATATAATCTGATAATAGCCCCTTTCACACAGTGATACCGGTAAATATCTGGAAAATTTCCGCAACGACTTTACCGGTATATTCAAAAAAGCGCTGTTCACACAGGCGAGGACATTACAGAATTTTTCTGGAAAAGAGCATTCACACATCCATTCCAAAATACCGGTAAATTCTGACATCATTCACCACAAATGAGCTTTAAACGGCTGCGCTTGTATTTGTAAGCATTTGACTACATTACAAACTCTGTGGATGAACAATATTGTGAACAACTTTTGCAGGATCACTTTCGCATGTCGAAATGTTCATAATATGTGCGTGTGCAGGCGCTCACAGGCTGTTTCACAGGCACACACAAAGTTTGAAGGTAAACAAACAACGGCTTATCATAAGCATCTCATCGATGATTATTTAAACAGTTGGCATTAAGAAGAACATATAAACATGATCTGACTAACTTCTAGCAGCTAAATGTGTCTGGAAAAATATTCAAAGGCTTTTATTCTCATAAACTGCGCAGACGTAAATGCGTCTGACAGTTGTGATTGGCTAAAGCAGACGTCTCACGTCAGCATGTTCTAGACGTGCACGCGCTTATTCTGGCAATCTTCCTTCTGCATTCACACAGCGCAGCATTCCGGCAAATTACCGGTAATGTTACAACTTCTCTTTCCGGAAAATAGCCAGAACGAATTTACCGGTGTTTTCAAAAAGGACCTGTTCACACATACAACCTTTCCGGAAAATTGCCGGTAATTTTCTGGAAAGGTCTGTATGTGTGAAAGGGGCTAATGACAAATGTCTGATTTTACTAGTGAATAAAATAGTCTAATAATGTTGTCAATGACAGATTGCAAGCATAATCAAATCAAATAGAAATACAAGTTCCTCTTAACAAATCAGAAATCAAGACAATAATTAAAGAAGTTGTTAATAGATTATGGCAAGAGAAATGGGAAAAAGATAAGAAAGGCAGAGATAGTTACAGTTTTCCAGCTTTATTCAATACATCCTCTTTATTGTTCAGCAGAAAAAAGAGCTAAATATGTTTGGAACAAGTAAAGGATGAGGCTAAATGACAGAATTGTTAGTTTGGGTGATCTATTCCCATCTATCACCAAGTTAAAGTACATAAATTGATGTTAAAATGCCTAAATAATATTGATATCAATAAAAAGATCTGCTATCTACTGTTTTTACATTGAGGAAATCTTGTATTGATAATTTCTGGATTTTAATTATGTGTAAGTTGCATAAACTCTATTATTTAGCCACTCACTGTTGTTTTCAAATTACTCATGGAACTTGTCTTTTAGAATGTTTTAGGTTATTGAATTCACCTCAGCTCACAGTGTTGCTGTAATTCCTGATCTGTGGAAAGAAGAATTAGATGAGGTAAGGAGAATACTACTCTATTTACTATTATATTAAATGCAGTTATGTTATTCAGAACACAGTATGTCCATAGTGTGGAAAATAGATCATGTTTATGAAAAATGTCTTTATTATTTTGTACAGCTGTTATTGAAATGACACTAAGTGTAATATTCCATTTTACAGCGAGTAATGCCACAACTACAAGACCTCTTCTTCTTTCTCTTCTCATAATTTAAGTAATTATTCGGAGACTAACTCTGACTTCTGTTAACTCAAACCTGCTTTCCCTGTCTCTCTAAATTCATTTAATTGTATGTAATTTTAGTATATGATAGATTATTAAAGAATTAAAATAAAGTAGGCTACATAATTACTCACTGTTGATTTTATATGTAATTAAATTACATGAAATGCCTGAAGCTTCAATAAGTCATTCCCTGTGTAGTCTTGTGGTGTCAAGCTCTGATCTCTCTCTCTCTCTCTCTATATATATGTGTGTATATATATATATATATATATATATATATATATATATATATATATATATATATATATGTGTGTGTGTGTGTGTGTGTAATAAAATCTATACTTTGTTTTATACTGTTTGCTTATAATATTAGATGTGCACTGTATGTATTAAATGTTGTGAAATATATAATAAAAAGTTTGATCATATTCATTTGTGTGGCATTTTTATACTTTTTAACAACTGCAAGTTTACACATGCACTTGTTAAATTAAAAAGGAAAAAAAATGAACAATGTTTAATATTAATAGAATTACTGCTGTATCCTGTATTCTAGGCAGTATTGATAAACTGCCACAAAATAATATTAAAACAAGTAGTAAGAACGCCGTCTCACAGTTGCTGAATGTCACACGACAACGTATGTTCAAATTTTATGTAAATGAACAAATTATTTATAACCTCAGCAAAACATATTGTATGATGTCTTAATTTACCAATAAGGGCCAGTTAATAATGTTTGAAAGTTTGACTAAATATTTTAAATCTTGGATTTTTATTTAACAAATAATGTGCAACGATTGCATATTTTATCTGAAAATTAATGTTTTGTGCAATATTTCATTATTACGAATAGGTTTTTTTAATAATCTATAAAGTTGGGTTTGTAAAGGGACACATTACCTTTCTGAAAATACACATTTATTAATCACACTGAAATGAAGATATACTTTGAATTTGTCCTTGACAGTGTTGACACAATTTGAGGTTTGTTTGCTGTTTTTGTTAGTAGATTAATTGTAAAAAAGTGCAGGAGCTTGACCAACATTCATTTCTTACAGTCTAATGTCTAAATAATACAACAACTATGTGGTTAAATAAAAAAAATCTTAAACTTTATTATTATTATTTTTTTGATGTCTCAAAGGCACTTTTTTTTTAAGTTGTTTTAAAATGTTTAGATTAAAGGTTTTGATCAACTTCAAATACTGAACATCTGTGTGATTGTGTGTGTGTGTTTGAGAGAGAGAGAGAGAGAGAGAGAGAGCAAGTGTAAAGTAGAAAACTAGGGAGAGAAATGTTTGAACAAGTCATGACTGCAACAGTAAGTGGCAAAAAACTAAAAACAAAAGACTTTTATTTTGGCGTGGCTTGTGACGTCATTAGGCTGTGCCGCTCTTGCGCTTGATTCAGCTGGAGAAAGGTTTGTTTTTACATAAATATAAAGCGACTGAATAAAGTTTCAGGGTTTTCATCCGATGCTATATTATGAACCTGCTGTTGACATTATTTTGACCCTTTTTACAACGAAGTACAATTTACTCACAGTAATTAGGGCTTTTGTTTGAATAAAGCAACAGAAATGTGAGTAATAAGTGTTTTAATGAAGGTTTAATTTATTAAAAAGCATAATGTCATTCCATTCTAAGGATAAATCACTATATATAAGAAATGGAGTACTAGTTTTAATCAGCTCATTGTGTCTTGCTCAGACTTAATTTATTTTTGTTAATGACTCTCATAAGAAACTGTTAAAGCAAGTATTGAAGAGAAGTTATTTTGATTCTGTTCATTGTTTCATTTATTTTAATCAGGACGTTTTTAATGTTTTTATTTTTTTAAACAGGATAAAGTGTCCAAATGCAGAGAAAAACTGCTGAAGTGACTGATCTCCACACTGTTATAAAGATGGCGTTTATTAAAGAGGAGAGTGAAGATTGAAGAAACATTCACAGTCAAACAGGAAGATCTGCAGGAACAAACAGGTTGGTTTTCATTCTTAAAGACCAACTTAGTCATTTGATCCTCATTCAGATATATTTTAATAAGAAGAATACTAAATTAAATCCATCTTGCAACCCTGAGTGTGCTGCCTAGTTCTCCTAAATGCACATAAGCACTCATTGAAAGACAGAATGAGTTTCATCACTTGTTCTTATTTATGTCATACTTGTTATGTATTATTTGTCTCCTATTTTCACTACCTTCTTAAGGTTATTGCTTTTCTTGTTCTCTTTGTTTGTAAAGTGCCCTTGAGCACTGGCGCTATATAAAATAAATAAAAACAAAAAATTAAAAAGGTTTAACTGAGCTGACAATATTTGACCTACAGTATTCTCATAGAAGATATCTGCTATTACAGTGATTGTGTTGGCTTAGTACTTTCCATTTGCATATGTCAGGTTGATCACAGTTCCCTTTTTTTATCAACTTCTTTATGGGTTTAAACTTGTTTTTGTAGTTGTTACTAGTTCTCACAGATATTATCTTAGTTTGACCTACATTATTATAATAACTAATTACCTGGGCTATTGTGTTTAAACAGGGTTTCCGCTGGGTATTAAAATGTCTTAAATTCCAAAATCAAAAATTTAGGCCTTAAAAAACTTAAATTTACTGAAATATTGTGCTGTATGTCTTAAATCTTTTTAAACAAGTCTTCATTTTCCTGTGTTCATGTTTTGTTACCCAATCTGGTCAAAACTCATGCAATCACCAACAAGACATTTTAACTCTGTTTATCATAATGATAAGGACTGCTGAGGATATTGACCTGGACAGATTGTTGTGCATAGATTTAGTTTAATATAGTTTTTAAAACTTTTAAAACATTTGTTAATTTGTTTTTTTATTTTAAAGAAAGTTTATTTTGGGAAAAAAAGTGTGTGGATCCAAGTAGAGCTCTCTTGTTTTTAAACAATATTTAAGATCTTTTGCTAAGAAATATCTAAAATATTTTAATGTTATTATTATTATTATTAATGTTATTATTTATTATTGTATTATTAAATATTTTATATTAAAATATTTTTTGTTTGGACATATAAAAATCTTTTTCATCTGGGCCAATTGAAAAATTCCTTAGTCTAAAATTTCATTCATAATGATCTTAAAAAGTCTTACATTTAACTTGGTGACACCTGTAGAAACCCTGATTTACAGTATGTCAAAAAAAACGTGGATGCCCTAATTTTAAATATGCTGAATGAAATGGACACCAAAATAATAAATTATTATAAAACATTGTACAGTTTTCTAAACTATATGATGTTGTGGGACAATGTGAGACAAAACTAATTAAAGTGAAACAATAACGTTTAGCATTGCACTGACTACAACTGGCCAACAAACTAGTCTAAAAAAGATTTTTGCTGCTTAGGAAATGGATTACAGCATGCTGATGATGTGCAAACATTTGAGTGTAAAGTTCATCAATATTGACCATATTCTTCACATACCAGCAGGTGTCGCCATTGGAATCTTTTTGCTTTTTAAAGAATACATTTTTAGATCCTAAAAACAGCGTTAATATAATAAGCCAAGACTGACATGCAATGTATTGAACACCTGCAATGTTTTTTTAGCAATTCATAAAAATACTGCATATGAACTGTCTATTGATTTATACAAATAAAAACCATTTATTAATAATAATATAACAATTAATCAATCATTTATTTATAATATAATACACCTTTACTAAATGTGCTTGTGCATTTTTTTGTTTATTTGTTGATGTTATCTCACAGATGAAAAGAGAACAGAATATTTGTACTCAAGTTATAATACACTGCTAAAATAATACAAGTTTTAGTAAATGTTAATATTATTTTACAAATTACTCTTTAAAAAAGATACTTTGAGTACTAGTTATTTACTTTTGAAAAAAAAAATGTTTTTCATTATGGCCCTTTTTTAATTATACAATTATTTAAATTGTTTAATTGTTTAAATCACAAGGCTACATATAGGTATTTGCATTAACAAAGTATGGTCTATTTTTTTCCGTACACTACAATGAATCATTTTTAATAGCACTGGCAAAACTACCACATACTTTTAAGGCCATAGAGACACTTTTTTGTCCATTTTTAAACAATACTTTCAAGCTTTTAAATGTTTAAAGTATATGATGAAAATATTTAAACTTGGGATTTTATTTACATATTTTACACTGTTTTTCTAAATTGCTTGTTGTCTATGCAATATTTCATTTTACTCTTGATCTTAAACTGAAATAATTTGACAAAAAATATAAGAACACTGTCAGTAATAAAATAAAAAAACTAATTACTTGGTTTCTGACAACACTACATTTCTCAAGGCAGTGCTTTAATATTGTTTATTTTGATAAATGTAACAGATTGCTTTGACCTGTAATGCCTGTACAAATTGTTGATGCTTTAAGACAGATCAGAACACCCCTATTATGTATAAATCACATAAATACCTCATCCAGAAACATTTCTAGCATAATTCTTTTGCCGTAAAGAAATAAAAAGTTTCACCTTTGCTAAAAGTTATGGTAGGCTAAGTTTCACATCACAGTACAGCCAAGTAAGTGCGTTAGCATTGTCACCGGTCATGCATCAATCTAATTCTAAATACTTGAAAGTTTTTGAGTAAGTTTAGTCAAGGAGCAAAGATAAATAATTTCTACTTCTGAGAGATCACAATTGTATATAGTCTGAGCACACACACGCGATGATGAGATCATGAGAGGACTTGCAGTTCATTTGAAAAAGCCTATTTAAGGGCTCGGATATCCAGTTTTGGCGATTAACTACATGACTGCACTCTCGTGTTAAAATAAAGCACTTGCGACATTTGCAGAAATGAATAATTGCGCATTACCTGCAGACCCACGCCGACACTCTTAGAGCCTACTCACACTATGCTATCCAAACCGTGCCCAGGCCTGTTTGCCTGATCGTTTGAGAAGTGTGAGTGCGCTGAATCGGGCTCAGGCACAGTTCACTTTGGCTTTGGCGCGGTAGGCTTGTGTGTGAGTGCAAAACGCGCCTAAGCCAGAAACTGAAAGCAAGACGTTTCTTTTAAGGGACTATTTCATATGCATTTATTAATCATTCTTACCGTTCAATGAATGCAAACTGTTGTAGTTTATTAAAGACGCAAACTCCTCAATGCACCACAGCTGTGCCTTTTGCAAACCTCCTAATTCCTGACTTTATGACTGTTTATGAGCGTCAAAATTGGCGGATCTGTTCGGCAAAATATTTGATTGTGTGTCACTGCATCCCAAACGACTAAAACAACATAACTAGAGAAGTCTCCACTGTGCTGAGCGAGAGCACTTCTCTACTGAACAGTGCATCATCGATGTTGTAAGCGTGCCCTGGCCTGAATGGAGGACAAGCGTGCTTTGGCCTAGTTCAAAGCAACTGTTCATAGTGTGAGTATGCTCTCAGATTGTATTAAACTAGGCTTCAGAAGAGTGATAGGTTAAAGGGCGAGTAAAATCCGTTGGAGAGAATGCAAAATGGCAGGATGTCCGCGGCTTAATTACTCTTGTGAATAACATAGACATCTCTATAGTAAAAACACCCAAAAAGCATTATTTCAATAATGCATTTGTTTTTAAGTTGTTGTTTTCTGTCACTGGAACATAGAAAGGCCTTTGTCCCGCCCTTACGTTCAATGCAAAACTAGACAAGGTTGACTGTGATTGGTCACTTTTAATGTCAGTCAAATCATCGCTTCAAAATCCTGGTATATTTTATATTGGTATATTGAGAACCACTGCTGAAGGAGATAAAATATACCCACACAGCATCAAAGGCCTGCACCTTCTCACAACAGCATCTCTGTTACAACTCCAACTCCACAATTACAGCAAAACCAAGTCATCCTCCTATCCATGAGTTCATACCACAACAGCTAATTGTATCAAGCACCCTTGGAGCTTGGTCTGGAAAAGCCATAATCGACACTGGAGCCAGCTATACCCTACTTCACCAACATATTTACCAGTGGGCTACAGATCAATGTGGCTGGTGAAAATTAAACCTGCACATCAACCCGAAACCAAGTGTATGCTTTTCAGCCTGGGCAGGCCAGCATTCCAGAAAAAAACATACCTGCACCAGAAAAAAAAAAGTGCACAGAAAAAACTCAAGCCAAGCTCTTTTGTTGTTCACCTCAAATCCCCCACCACAAAGTCTATTTCAGTTACCAGATAATAGGGATGACAAGACAATAATAAAAGCATCAGTTGATCAATCTCACCTGCATCCAGAAAAAAATTGCCAGTTACATCATCTACTTCTGCAGAATCCACAAGTATGTACCTCCCAGCTTGGAAGAACAACTGTTCTACAGCACTGCTTGTATATTGACTACCCTGTGCTGATCAGACAACGTCCATACCGTTTAAAACCAGAGAAGCAAGAGATTGTGAAAGAGCAAGTCAAAGAAATGCTAATGAATGCCCTCACAGAACCTATACAAATAGCGTGGGCCTCACGCATTGTCCTTGTCCCCAAAAAAGATAGCAGTATGAGGTTGTGTGTGGACTATCGTAAAGTGAACGCTATCACAGAAAGAGATGCCTACCCCTTACCTAACATCACAGAGATACTGGAATCCCTCTCTGGTGCTGTCATCTTCTCCACCATTGATCTCAACAGTTGGTACTGGCAGGTAACTATGGAGCCTGGAAGTGAATCCAAGACTTTTGGATTTAAAAACTTTAAAATGCCCCAGCAACATTCCAGCAATTAATGGAGTCTGTCCTAGCAGAGTTGCTGGGAAAAATGTGTTTTGTGTATATTGATGACGACATCATATACTCACCCTCAGTCACCCAACACTTCAAAGATCTTCACCTGGTTACACAAAGCTGGTCTGATCATTAACTTGAAGAAAAGTAAATTCTGCCAACATAAATTATCATTTCTTTGACATGTGGTGAACACCCAGGCCATTCCTGCTGATTCCATTAAAGTAGAAGCGATAACATCCTACCCGGTTCCAAAAAAACATCAAAGACTTTAACTCCTTGGATTGGCAGGGTGGTACCATATGTTTGTGCCAAACCTTTCTCAAATTGCAGAGCCCATGAACTCATTGAAGAAAAAAGGGTGAATTTTTCAATGGACACCTCAATGTCAACAAGCACTGAAGAAATTAAAGACTTGTCTCACCTCGCCTCCCATCCTTGGACATCCTGTTCTCCGACTCCCCTTTGTGGTTTACACCGATGCCAGTGATTCCGGATTAGGTGCAGTGTTGACACAACACAAGGCGCAAGGACAGGAGGAATTTATTAATATTTATCATTTGTTTAGCCATACTATAGGCCAGGGGTTTTCAAAATGTGGGGCGCCAGCGCCTGTTAAGGGGGGATCGAGAAACTGAGGTGTGCACTCGAGTAAATTATGACGTTTTTTTTATGTTCACAAGAGTCAATCTGATTAGTCCCGCAGCTATCAGGCACGAGGCACCTTTTGTAGTTAATGCGATCACGTAAAACATATACAAAAAATGGACCTGTGGCTTTTTAAAATTAACGACGGTGAAGTTAACACCGGTAAACCGTCTGACAAAAAAGATGACGAGTGCCCTTCTGAAGAATTAAAGCAAACGGATGACCAACCCTCCGCGTCAACGGGGATCTCCAAACAGAGAGGTTTAACGCTCAATACAAAAACCAAAGGCCTGTGTGCATCAAAGCAACGGAAGTATGATGAACAGTACATACAATACGATTAATAACGAACCATGTCCACAATGTGTTGTGTGTTCAGAGGTCCTTGCAAATGACAGTTTAAAACCTGTGAAACTGGTGCGTCACTTACAGAAGAAACATCCGATGTTAAAAGATAAGCCAGTCGACTTTTTTCGATGTAAAGAATCAGCATTAAGAGGACAAAAACAAACGATGACTAGTCAAACCACGCTGCAAGTAAAATCGCTTACTGCTTCAAATGAGGTGGCACATTTAGTTGCCAAGGCCAAATAGCCACATACATTTCCAGAGAGCCTCATATCTCTAGCTGCAAAGGCCATCTGTAGAACTGTTTAGAGAGAAGTATGCAAGTTACATTGAACAAATTCCACTACCAGACAACACCATAAGCCGGCGTATAACTGTTATGGCATGCGACGTCAAACGTCAGCTGATTAAAAGAATAAAGAATGGGATTTCTTTTTTATTACAATTAGTTGAGTCGACAGACATATCAAACTCATCTCAACTACTTGTATTCGTCCGCTACAGTCATGAGAGAAAATTGCTTGTGGATCTACTATTTTGCTCATCAATGAAAAGACGTTTACAGGAAAAGATATTTTAGAAAAACTCAGCGGTCAACTGAATGAACTTGGTCTTTGTTGGGACAATTGTGTCGGTGTGTGCACTGATGGAGCGGGATCCATGTTAGGAAAAAATAAAGGACTCGCTGCTTTGGTTCATAAAGTAGCTCCGCATGTTTGTTTCACCCACTGTATGATTCGCAGAGAGGTCCTCGCAGCGAAAACACTTCCTGCGGACTTGAACGCAGTGCTTCAAACAGCAATACAGATTGTGAATTTCATAAAGACTTGTCCCACTAAATCAAGACTGTTTGCCTTGTTGTGCATAGAAATGGGGTCCGAATATGAGTCGTTGCTTTTGCACAAGGAGGTTAGATGGCTCTCCACAGGCAAAGTCCTGCAGCGTATTTTTTCATTGCATTACGAACTGAGGATTGATTGTGGATCTTCCTTTAGGAGTTATTTTACTGACGCTAAGTAGCTCACAGATCTTACATACCTGTCTGACATATTTGATAGGCTTAATTCGCTGAATTTGTCCCTTCAAGGCCGTGTTCAAACCTACTAAATCTAAACATGTTCCTGACCTTGAATGAATTTATCACAGAAAATGTGTTTAACTGGGATACTACTAAAACGGAAATCACTCTCCATCTGCAATCTCTGTCTGCACATTTCAATAGGTATTTTTCTGAGCAGCATAATTGGAACCAGTACGACTGGGTTTGTAAACCCTTCATCAAAAGTACAGTGAGTCTGTCATCAAACCAGCTGGATGCCCTTCTGCACCTTTCAAGTGACCGTACTTTGACCCATCTCCATTGCAGAAATCTGGGAAGAGCAACACAAAGACCCAGATATAATCAAGATATTTCAGAACCTAGCAGACAGAGATTCTACTGTGCAATCCTAGAGGAAACACTGGAATTATTTCCCATGCGAGAGGCCACTGCCCAGACAGAAGCCAAATTCTTCAGAGAAGAAATACTTACTTGTTGGGGAGTACCAGATTCCATTCTATCTGACCTAGGCACACAGTTCACATCAGCAGTTTTCTCTGAAGTTTAAAAATAGAAAATCAAACAGAAAATGACAAAAATCAAATAGCCTACCACCCCCTGACCAATCTCACAAAACGACTGAAAAGAACCCTAAAACAAATGATTTCTGCGTATGTAGAAGATAACCATAAAAATGGGACCAATACACAGCAAATTTTAGATAGTAGATTTAACTACCTTGGAGTTAAAATTAACACTCCCTCAGAGTTTATATGGGAACCACTATAAGTGTTAAAAATAACACTTTTGAAAGTGTTAACATTGTCAACACCAAGAGAGTGTTAATTAGCAAACTCTTATTGTGTAAAATATCTGTTAAATTTCAGAAAAAATACCAGCAGCTGTGGTTGCCAGAATCTTTCTGTGAAAAACATGGAAGTTCTATAGAACTGTATAAATTTACAAAAAATAACCATATTTCATGAACTGATATAATATTCAGTTTACAATATCATAGCTTAGTGCAAAAAAAATGTGAAGTCTTTAGATGCAATAATGTTTTCATGTGTGATTGCTAGTAGCAAACAGATTTTGACTGCATTAGTAACTACACAGTAACCTTTAAACAAAAGAAGATGCAGCATAACATCAAATACTCTCAGTTCATCTTGGACTTGAACAGAGACGCTATCATCCTCCACAATGGTGACACAAAAACTGTTTAGCTGTTTTTCATTTTTTTTTTTTTTTCATTTTTAGAATTTACGGAAAAATACCAGCAGCTGTAGTCGCCAGTAATCTGCTGTTTTTAACATTCATAAATTCAGTTTACAGAATATTTCTGTTAAAAGCACATTCAACAGTCTGTATTTTTTATCGATCTCACACTGCAAATTTTAGATTTGGTAGATTTAACAACCTTAGAGTTAAAATTAACACTTCCTCAGTGTTTATATGGGAACCACTATAAGTGTTAAAATAACACTTTTGAAGGTGTTAAAATTTTTAACACCCAGAGTGTTAATTAGCAAACTCTTATTGTGTAAAATATCTGTTAAATGTAAGTCAAAATACTGGCAGCACTGGTTGCCAGTAATCTGCTGTTTTCAACATTTTACATTCGTAAATTCAGTTTCCAGAATATTTCTGTTAAAAATACATCCCATAGTCTGTATTTTTCATTCGAACACACGTAAGCCTTAAATTCCAGAGCAAAATCCTCACTAGTGTCCTCACTACAGAGGGCTGAACACTCAGACAGTGATGAAGTTAATGAGACAATT
This sequence comes from Danio rerio, assembly GCF_052040795.2. Taxonomy (NCBI): domain Eukaryota; kingdom Metazoa; phylum Chordata; class Actinopteri; order Cypriniformes; family Danionidae; genus Danio; species Danio rerio. Next base: position 46,261,505 of record NC_141024.2, on the reverse strand, counting down.
AAGTGTCTAATTAAAGGAGGATTGAGAATTGTTGATGAACAACTGTTAACAAGCAGAATCACTGAAGGACAGAAAAACACAAGACAAAACCAAAGATGAAATCAACTGAGAAAAAAAAAACTCTAAATAAAATAATAATCAATAAAAATAAAACAAACTACACAATAAAAAATGTTATTTTTCAACATCTTTAAAAAAAACTCATCAAATTAAACAACTTATCATGGAGCTTCACCTATTACTGACCTTTGACTTGATTTCTGTCATGTGAACAAAAGCTCTTAATGAAATTTCTGTTGTTCATTTGAAGTCACCATGATGGAGGACAGAGTCTACTTTAGTCAGGCTCTTCAACTTCTTGCTATAAATGTCTTTTATTTTGACTGCTATAGTTAGTGTTAATTACACTATTTATATATATATATATATATATAGCATGGAAAGCTGAAAGAAAATTAAAGTGTCAGTCTGAAGAGATTATTTATGATAACATAGCCTTCCTTTCCTGCTTGTTTTCTAATTCAGTACTATGTTAGTTATGTGTGAGAAATAAGTAATTTAAATAAATGAAATGAAACCAATATTTACAATGAGAATGTTTGAACTATGGCAGAACTCAAAAACACACAGACATCAATAATTAGTCTTTGAATCTCAATAATGGTGACAAACAAAAAAATAAAAATCAAGTAAAAAAAACACTCTACTGAAATATCACCTCCCAAAAACAACACAAAATAAAGGAAAAGAAAGAGATTGTAAGAACATAAAGCTGCATAATTTATTCATGCTGCAATGCATGCTGGGAGCTTTGTACTATGCTGGCACCCAGCATGCATTGCGGCATGAACTATGCAGCTTTTTTTTTTTAGCAACCACTGTTGAGGTTCATATGTTGATTCTTGATGCCTGTGTGTCATAAAGAGTAAGCTGGAGCTTGAATGTTTAGTGCATGACACTCTAATTATTAATTGCATCCTAATTGTTGAATTTTCTATGAACAGCAGCAGACTTCCAGTAGTATTGTCCCTTACAGCTTTAATACAAATGTATTTGCATTTTTTATGAATTAACTTAGTAAACACCTGAAATTATATCAATCACAATTAAGCAGAAACTGTATTGTTTCTCTTGACCTTTCTTGTTATAACTGATGCGTTTTAGTAACACTGCTATAACAGTCAAAGAAACATTAGAATATAAGAGTAAAGCTTCAAGAGCTCAAATAAGCAGCCTCTGATCTCTATGATGGTGAGGTCAAATGAAATATTTTTAATAAAAAAAATATTCTAACAGAAATGAAGTCAAACTGTAATCAGTGAAGCTGCTTATGCTATTATTTAATGGAGTTGTTTAATCCTCTGTTTTAATTCAGTTGGTTTGGTGTGAGGCTGTGTCTAGTTTTATTTCTTCCTTCTATTTCTTATTCCTTCAGTGATTGTGCTTGTTAACAGCAGGTGTCTGAATTCACTTATTTGTGGTCATTCGCTCTGTCTAGTGGACTAAACTAATTGACTAATTTAAGGGCCAGGTGAATGAGGGTATATGATGAGACACTGATTAGTTACTCAAAAACAGGGTTTTTTCTACAAAGGTAGATACATGTTACTCTGTGTGACAAGGAGGCAAATCAGCTTCTAACGCCGAGAGGGTTATTTTACCTTTATCTAACTCTAGAATTTTAACACTTTACTCTGAATTACCACAACACTTGAAATTTAACACCAATGACTTTGCTGTGTAGAAGTTTCCCAGAAAGAGCAGGTAGCCTATAAACTGCTAGACAGAAAATAATATATATATTTATATTATTGTAATAATAAAACCATTTTATAATTATTTAATAAAATAGTTATTTAACTTAATTTATTAAGAGAGCTTTAAGGTGGCAGGATCAATGATCATAATTATTTTCTTTTATTTCAACGCGCGCATTCTAATTTCGTGTTTCACTGTTTGGTGTGGCGTATAATATTATTGTTCCGGAAAAAGTGAAAGTTAATGTTTTGAGATAATCACCATTATGCAACAAATGCTGTTAATTATGGGTAACCTGTAATGAACGCAGAATATTCCTTATAGGTTAACTTTTTAATACTTGTAAAGTGCTGTCCATTTTGACAGGAAGAAATCTGTTATAAGTGATTGTGCATTTACATAAATTCTGTGAAAACAAATGTTGAATGAGTTTGTTGTTGATACAACTTTTGCATTTTTTTTCAGTACGAAATAAGAATTAAAATCCTTTTAAGCCAAGTGTTTGTTCACAGCAATTTTTCTTTATTCAATTTTCAAAAACAGACAGTCTCACCCACACAAAATTGTATGAAAAATTAAATCTAATCTAAAATAATATTTTCTTAATATTCTTAAAATTAGAAATTTTAGTGGTGTATTAGTCTTAAAAATAGCACAACTATCTTATTGAATGTGCACAAATTTGGGCTTTATAGCTCTTACTTGTTTCTTGTAAAATCTTGCTTAAAATTAGTTAACATTTACTTGCCTAGCCAGAAGAAGATCGGTTTTCTTAAATTAAGACTTATAGTCTACTCCACAGTGTATTTTATAAGACAATTCATCTTTAATAGCAAAAAAACAAGACACATTTTCTTGAAATAAGATTTTTTTACTTTCTTAGATTTCAGTTTTTGCCGTGTACCAGTCAGGCACAGAATATACAATTATTCCCTGTCTGCTTTACACATTTTAGAAAAACATTTTGTTGTAATTGTGAATATATAGGAATAAAAAGAGGCCATTTACAGCTTTCAAATCTGTGTCTGATCAATATGACCAAAATGACTTTTATGATCAATTATGTAAGAAACTCTGAAAACTGGACTGACACAGTTTAAATTTACTTTAACTTCTATGTTAAGTGGCTTTGACACAATTTACATTGTAAAAGCACTAGATAAATAAGGATGACTTAAAGGGCACCTATGGTAAAAAATCTACTTTTCAAGCTGTTTGGACAGATCTGTGTGTTGGTATAGTGTATAGACCGTCATACTGGGGTGATATGAACACACCCAGTCCTTTTTTTTTCAATTTAACTACAAAAAAAGGGTCGGCCAATTTGAGCTGTTTTCAAATCGATCGCACCATTACGTAGGTGTGCGATCCCCCCGCCCACCGAATTGATTGACAGCTGCGCGCATTAACATGTTCCGGTAGTCACGTGTTTATGTCAACAAGACCAGGCAGACATACGCAAAGCAACCGGGAATAAAAGGTCTGTTCTGTTCGCTAGGATCAGCAATCGTCATCAAATGTGATTAAGAGTAAGTTTAACATGTTTAAAGTGTTTTAAAACAGAGTATGTGTGTAATTAATTACAGCGTTTTACTTCAGCTTTACTTCATCAGCACAGCCGCGTGTCAGAACAATTATAAAAGAAGACGCTTCAATCCCGGTTTGTGGAAGTTAAATCAGGTTTACTTTGTACATTAGCATAACAGATATCCACACAGTACTTGAAGTTAGCCTTAACTAAGCTAAGTGCGCTCTGTCTGCCTGCCTGCCTGCGTGTGTATCTGTGTGTGTGTGTGTGTGTGCGCGCGCGCGCGTTAACTTTGTAACGATATTGTGTGTGACTCATCAAGGCAACTTCACAATACTGATTAGTAAAGGTTAGTTCTTACTGTAGTATCTCACAAACGCTATGTGAGACCTTCTTCCTTTAAGTCTGTCTGTTGTCTGACGCAGCTGAGGGAGGAGGCATGTAGAAACAGTTGGCTTAAAGGCACAGTACGACAAAACCACCCCCTGCTGGAAATCAGTATAAAACAGCATCTTGTAAAAGGTATAATGAAAAATCTGATGGGTATTTTGATTTGAAACTTTATATACAAATTCTAGAGACGCAAAAGACTTATATTAAATCTGAAAAAAGGGGTAACCTAGGTGCCCTTTAAGACTTAATGAAAACTAATGTTTTATTTTTTTTACTATTTTAGAAATAATTGAAGAGAACGAGGGGAGTAAACAGGAGGAACATCATGTCAAAATTGAGGAAAAAACTTTTTTACAGACTGATGACAAGAATCGTTTCACCTGCACTCAGTGTGGAAAGAGTTTTGGAAGAAAAGACATTCTTAAGATTCACATGAGGATCCACAATGGAGAGAAACCATTCACATGCACCCAGTGTGGGAAGAGTTTCACCTTAGCGTGGTCCTGTAATCTACACATGAGGATCCACTCTCGAGAGAAACCATTCACATGCACCCAGTGTTGGAAGAGTTTCAGCAGCTCATCACACTTTAATTACCACATGAGGGTCCACACTGGAGAGAAACCATTCACATGCACTCAGTGTGGGAAGAGTTTCAGCTGCTCATCATCCCTTTATAAACACATGAGGATCCACACTGGAGAAAAACCATTCACATGCACTCAGTGTGGGAAGAGTTTCAGCCAATCATCACACCTTAATCACCACATGAGGATCCACACTGGAGAGAAACCATTCACATGCACTCAGTGTGGGAAGAGTTTCAGCCGCTCATCATACCTTAATCAACACATGAGGATCCACACTGGAAAGAAACCATTCACATGCACTTAAGCCGCAGTCATACTGGACTTTTCTACCCATGCACTTCCTTGCGTGTATTCCAGCATGTAGACCGTCTGTCTGTACCTGGGAGTATTTCATGTTGTCTCTGAGTGTACTGCATTCATTCATGAGAAAGACTTTTTTCAAACCAATCAGTGCGCTCTATTGTGTATTTGGGGCAACTTCATTAATATGTATGATAGCTTTAAAGACTGTTTTACCTGATAGAGTGTTCAGACGGCAGAGAGACGACTAGTTGGGTTGCCAAAACAAGTGGGAGAAGAGGAATTGTTTAAAGTCAGTACGTTAATGTCAATACAATATTATGGACTGAAGGATCTGCTGTAAATGCTGCTCTCTTGAGTGTAAACATGTAAACGCGTTTTTTGACAGGATAGTCTACACACACACATGGCTTTCTGACATACTAAGTGCATCTCAGTTACCGAGAAATGCAGTTTTTTTTTCTCTTATACAATGTGCGGTATCAAACATTCCACTGTCATTAAACAGTCAGTTACTGATGTCCATGTAAACAGTCTCTGTCTTTCTCCCCTGCGTCTGTGTGTTTGTTGTGCCTCTGTGAAAATTTTGTAGAAATGTGTTGCGCTCCTTGCGTTTTCTGTAAACACAATGATCGCAACTGAGAGAAGAACAGTTTCATAAACATCTGGCAAACAGCATCTCTGCTGCTTAAAATCTCTTTGCAAGTGATTGTACAGGTGCGGATACATCTGTACTCTACTCTTCAGTGTATTCATGTAGCTAGTGTTGTTTTCGATGATGTTCTTTGTCTGACTCCCTGAATGAGAAACAAATCATCTATTTATTAGTAAAGTTTCTTTACTTTTAGATTCAAAATTCTTTCTAGTTTACTACATTTACTGTTTTGAGTAGAATACAAACTTGATGAATATTTGATGATTTTGGCAGAGCGACAAGTATTTAGTTTTACAATATTAATACACTGTGATAATCCCAAGACTCCAGATTGGAATATGTGGTAAATCTTGATTGGATGCCTGCATTACTCATCAATGGGTATATAAAAGTTGTTGTGTTAGCTACCCCTGGACGCTGTGGCTACTCGGGAGTGCTCATGTCAAGACCTGCCATCTCTTTGACTCTTTAACTTTATGGTTTTGTTTTGCATTACTTATATTATGTAGTTAAAGTGTTGTTGTGATTATATCCTAAGTTCTTTATCTTCATTATTATGCCTAGACATTTGTTGGTTGCTTTGATTGATTGTTCTGAGTTACATTTTATAATAAATCATTTGCATTCAGGCTATTTTGTTGTCTCATCTCACTTTTATGGTGCAACTCAAACAAGCAGGTCATAACATTTTGCAAAATGTATCCGGTTGTTACCGAGATCTTGTCCTTTCAGTCATAACCATAGATGTGAGTAGGAACCTAGATTGAGTGGTAAATTTAGAACATTGCCTTTCATCTCAGCTACTTCACCACAACAGACAATCACATCAAATGCATTACTGCTACTGCTGCACTGATCCATCTTTTAATCTCACATTCCATTTTTCATGAAAAAAAAAACGCAGATACTTGTACTCCATTTGGGGTAAAGACTCTCCAAACTGGAGATGGCCACCTTTTTACCAGTCAAGCACCATGGTTTCTGACTCAGAGGTGCTGTTTATTTCCCTGCCATGTCACACTCAGCAGCAAACCGTCCCACTGCATGCTGAAAGTCCATGTCCTATGAAGCCAAAAAAACAATGTTATCTGCCAATGGCAGAGACAGTCCTAGCCTGCACCTACAATTCTGGCAGTAAAATTATTATATATTTTTTTAGGTCAGCCTCAAAAATAACACATTTACTAAACAAAATGAATAAATAGATGGATGGATAGACAATGTAAGTAAGTAAGGGAAGTAGGATGGCTTGTTCAACCATAAAAGGAGAAGCACTTTAGCAACGAGACCAGCAGCGTGTAAGTACATTTAGACTTGTTTTCAGTTGTTTGTGTGTAGTGCTAGAAAGATTACTCACTGTTTCCTTGGTTACTGTAAGAGCTTGTGTGTGGATCACGGTCGGTTTTGCACCCCTCGCCTCAGTTTCTGTTGTTGTATTGTGGGAACTCTTGAGGCATGCCAAGCTGAATTCTATCAGCAAGCGCTCAGGGGTGTATATAAGCAGCTAGTCTCACTGCGTGTGAAGACCAACGAGTGTAAAGACCATTGACTCTACCTGTGCGACTCCACCGAGCAAAGACACAGACAAAGCACCTGAGTACTTTATTTATTTATTTTACTTAATCTTTGCACTTATTATTGTTTTCATTGCACTTTTATTATGTGTTAACTAATTCCTTTTGTTACTAACACTCGCAAAACACGGGAGGTACACTGCAGGCGTAATCATCACAACCTTCGTTCAATACATGTGTCTGCTATTTCACAACTCTCTCTCTCCGTGGGCCTCTGAAATTGTCAATCTGCTGTTAACAAGGCAGATTTTTATTACCTCCATAGCTACACATTCTGACTATACTCTCATGGCTCTAACTGAGACCTGGTTGAGACCGGAGGACACTGCTACACATGCAGCTCTTTCTGCTAATTTCTCTTTCTCCCACACACCTCGTCAGACAGGGAGATGGTGTGGAACTAGACTACTGATTTCCAAAGAATGGAAATTTACTCAAGAGATTGTCCCTGGCAAAGATCAGCTCCTTTGAATTCCATGCAGCCACCATTATCCACCCCTTCTACATAAATGTGGTTGTCATCTACCGCCCACCATGTACATTAGGTCACTTCTTAGATGAACTAGATGTTCTTCTCACATTTTTTCTGTTTATGACACTCCCTTGTTGGTGCTAGGTGACTTCAACATCCACATTGAAAAACCTCAAGCTACTGACTTCCAGACTCTGCTTGCCTCTTTTGACCTCAAAAGAGAACCTACTTCTGCTACTCACTTTATTTACACTCAACATTGCTTCACTGATCAAACACTAGTAACTCCACTACACACATCAGATCATTTCCTTCTGTCTCTCAACATCCACATTACTCCTGAGCCACCACACACTCCAATACAAGTTGCCTTTCGCAGAAACCTACGCTCTCTCTCACCCAAAACTTTAGATTTTACTGGCTCGTTGGTCTAGGGGTATGATTCTCGCTTAGGGTGGGAGAGGTCCCGGGTTCAAATCCCGGATGAGCCCTTGCAGTTTCTCTGTTGTTTTACAGGGCATTACGACTTTCATAAAAAAAATTTCGAAGAATTCCAGTTTGTCAGCAGATAGTGTCGCCACATAAAACATTTCTTTCATAGTGGCTTGCTGGTCTAGGAGTATGATTCTCGTTCATGCCGTAAGAAATCTTAGGTTCAAATTTCAGTTGAGCCCTTACAGATATCTGCTGTTTTGTAAGGGCGTTGTGGCTGACACAGAGGCCTTTTTTTCTGAGAATGCCGGTTTGTCAGTCGATAGTGTTGCCATGTAAATTTACTGATTTTCAGTAGATTGTTGTGTGACGAGGGTATAGAGAAGGGTTTAAATGTCTTTAAATAAAAATAACCGACTACGCCACCCCGGGAGTTACCCAGGGAAATAACTATTAGAAAAGGACACCGGTTCGTTTCTCCCAGAAAGGCACAGAGACATGAGTTAATGCAAAGGTACAAAAATATTTTTTTTGAATGAAACTGTCAAATTTTACGATTCTTAAAAACACATAAAAAATTCCCACTTCATTATTAAATACAAAAGAAACAATAAATAAACAAACAAAACCAGGATTGAAGGTTCCCACTGACTGGGTACGAGTGTACCGACTTTACCCCAGCACACGCACACACCACAGTGCACTCAAATCACGCTATCACGCACTCAGTGTCCCACAGCACACGGTAGAGAAACACCACCACCAGTGGAAAGAGACCCGTCATCCACCGGGGGAAACCTCAGTTCCTGAAATAAATAAAAATAAATAACCAACAAAATACATCAATAAGTGGGTCAATCAGGTTAAAACACCTACTTTACATGATATCCCCGTTAACAGCTGCATTGGTGGTGTCCAATCGGTAGCTAATACGCCGCCGTTAGCATTAGCAGCAGTCGAAGACGATCTCCGGTAACGACAGCAATAGCGATGAATACGGGAGCTAATAAACAAATGATACCAGAGGAAGATCCGACTTAAAAGGGAAAGGGAGGATCCTAAGGAGGAAAAGCACAAGCAAGCCCATTAACATGGTCCTTTAAATGATCACACCAAATCATACGTGCTTCACTTACCAATGGGCGCACACTCAGACAGGTTATAATAACTCGTTGGTCGATACAATACAGCGAGGTGCCAGAATTAATAGCTATACGGCATGAAACACGCAGGTTAAATGCGGCTAAACCCCATTACTCAGCCAGTTAAAAGCCATCACATACCTGCAACTGAACAGTCATCCAGCCACCACAGCCAAGGGAAAAGCCACCGCCACACGATGCACTAGAACAATGCCAAAAGAGAGCTTAACGTGGGTCCATTCAAACAACTTACAAAAAATTATCAGAACGAGCACAGAGCCTCTACCTGTAGCCGCGACTACAGACACCCAAACCAGTGCGTCGGACGTGACGTATCCCAAGCATCAACCAACCAGGTTTAAAGGGTCACGAAACACCAAAACACATTTTTTGAGCTGTTGACAGTCGTATATGTGTCCCACACTGCTAAAAACACTATTAGGACACCTATATTTCACTAAAAAGTGTAAATTGGTTGTTTTTGCGTTATTTCAAGCAAATTCGTACTTCCGGTTTGAAACGAATTTTTGAAGCTGCGTCACGGTCATGACATAATAGCATTGTATTCCAGCGTGCAGACTGGGCGTCTGTGCCAGAGTGTGTCTTATTACGTCTTAAAGTGTGATGCATTAATGCATGAGTAAGGCTTGGTTCAAACCAATCAGCGCGCTCTATTGTGCAACTTCATTAATATTCATTACTGTCACAGTGTTTAGACGGCAGAGACGCCACATTGTATTGGCAAAACATGTGTGAAGTGTTGCTTTTATAGTTTGCTGCAGTTAAGTTTCGTTTTCATTTTCTCTCTGTGAGTGCGCAGACTCACGTGTGGATTAACAGTGTACGTGATGCTCTACAACAACTTACGTGTCTAAGGAGGAACATTGTTTACCTGAGAGCTGTTCTCATCTGCAAACGCTGAGATCCGGATTCGCTTGTAGTCTTCCCTTAATAAAGACGCGGCTCTAGTTGCTGGTGATTGTCCTGTCTCTACAGATTTGGTAAGTGAGCGACCAGAGCTCTTTGTTTATTCAGTTTGTTCGTATCTAACAAACTATTGCACCGAGTGTAAACATGTTAGGACCACAACCAAACTTTAACCTCATGTAGGATTTTCACCGCATTTAGTGACCGGAATAACACACGCGGCTTTCTGACGCTAACTGCCGAGTGCATCTAAGTTTCCGGGAAATGCTACGTTTTTTTTTTCTCTCATTCGCCGTGCGGTATCAAACATTGCATGAAAAATACACGCTTAGAGCAGTTCCTCGAATCAAATATCTCGTTTGTCGCGAGGGGCATGAATGAATTCCCTGAATAAAGGGACAAACTGCAGTTAAAGTCCACCATTTAATAATTTGGCAAATAATTCGACTACAGATGTCCATGTAGGTTAAACACCATCACTTTCTTCTGTGTGTCTGTGTGTGTATTTTGACTCTGAAACTCGCGCGTGCCCAAATAGACACTCCCACACCATCCCACTTTTCTTCCTCCGACACTCCCCCCTAAACAGAGCTGGACACGCCCACTTTTCAGACTTTTTCCAAAGTAGAGGTGTGAAAACACCCTGCTGAAACGAGGGGGTTTCATGGCCCTTCAAAAAGGCGGTGCTACGTGCCGATTGGCCGATGTCAATGACAATCAGCTGCACAGCACCATCACATTTCGGTTACTCATATCAATCAGCTGCACTACACCATCACATTCGGTCTAGGGGTATAATTCTTACTTAGTGTGCGAGTCCCGGGTTCAAATCCCAGATAAGCCCTTGCAGAAGTACAGAGTCTAAATTAAACAAAAGCCCTGCTTCAATGCTTTAGCTTTTGAAGGTATGTTCTGACTCAATTGTTAAATAAGGATTTCTGACTTGTTACCTTGCATGGCGAATCCAGTCACGAATAGCATCAACTGCTATAGCTTGGAGAAGGGGTATACGTGTGTGTGGATTTCGGTCATACACTTTACATCTCCAGGCAGAAAAAAAAGCCTCAATAGATTTGAGGAATGGATAATATGGAGGGGGAGATGAACAACTAAAAAACATGGGTGGGCAGAGAACCAGTTATGAACCAGATGAGCTCTGATTTCTAAAATGCAATTCAGTGTGACAGGTGTTTACTCATGTCATGAGTTAGTATGCAAAGTATCACAACTGACTTTAGAATTGTGAATGACAGTGTGTTCCTTGTGAAAACAAAAGATTTTCTCCATGAAAATTGTGCAAAATGCAGAGAATTGTGTATAGTGTTTTGAAAAAACTGTGTTTTAAACCTGCAATTTGAGTGTAAAGCAGAGTTGGTTCAGAGGGTTGGTGCATCAGTTACATAGTGTAGTCATTGTGTCTGAAGTACAAGTAATTGTGTGTAAACAATTGGAAAAAACTGAAAGGTTTTGAGTTTTTTAAGAAACTGCTAAACAGCTCGCTGCGTAAACTCTTTTAACTCTTAAGAAGAAGCAGTTCTGGCACCTGTACATTTGGCACTACTTGGATTTGAATTGAATTGAATAAAAAGATTTGAAAACTGCATTAATTTCTTCAGGCTCAGATACCAGATTACCAACTGGATCCTGAATTTGTGGGATTGAACGACTAGCTACCTGACATCTTAATTGGTGCGCTAAGAGATGACTAGCTTTATCACCATGTTCGTAATAATTACTACGAGAATGCATTAAAAGCCGCTCTGCATCATCTGTCAAAATAAGATCTTATTCAGTCTGCCAGTCAAGACGTTGTTTAATCTGAACTTGTGAGGGAAAGCTGGCCAACTGTTGATCAATATTAAATATGTCAGAAGTAAGTTGTAAGAAATGATCTGGCCACGTAGGTAAGATTTAAGTGTTTCCCACAATAGCGAGTAAGAGACTACGCCATCTTGATTAATATCCATAAAATCATCTATAGAGGTTGAAATAAAATCAATAAAATTTTGATCCGACAAAAGGAGAGAATTTAATCTCCATGGGGATGAGTATCGTGGAGTTGCAGACAACTGCAAATCAACAGTAAGTGGGGCATGATCAGAAATAACAATGGGGTGGTACTGAACAGATTTTACTTTAGGAATTAAGGAGCTGTCTATAAAAAAATAATCGATACGGGAATATGTTTGATGGACTTGTGAAAAAAAAGGAATACCTTATTTTGAGGGTTGTAAAACCTCCAAGGGTCAATATAACCGTTTCTATTCATAAACTCTATTATTGATTTGGAAATAGATGAAGGGGTAACTGTTCGAGAGCTGGATCGGTCCAAAACTGGGTCAATCACACAATTGAGATCACCAGCAAAGATAAGCAAATGAGTATTTAATGAGGGAAGGATTCCAAATAACTTATTAACAAAGTTTGGATCATCTCACGTGCGCGCTTCAATACTTCAACACAGTCCGAATAATAATGCAGCCTTGCCACAATAGCTCGTGGTCGCTGCCCAGGTCTGGGTTTTGGCTGCAATGTGCGATGCGATCTGTCAATTAGGATGTCCTTATCCATGTTGAGTGCGTCTTTAATCAGCTTGGAGACCGCCACAGCAGTAGAAAGTTAGTCTTCCGGAACACCAATAATCCTTACGTTATTCCGGCGAGATCTGGCTTCCAAATCTTCACACTTTTCTTCTAATTTTACCACAGTAGCCGAAAGAGACTCAACTTTTTCATGTAGCACCGTGATATCATCCGAACATGTGGAAAGAGACTGTTCCATATCCTTCACTGTACTTCTCACTGTCGACATTTCAGTTAGCATCAATACCATTGTGTTAGAGAATTCTGTCTTCATGGCTTGAAGTTCACTTTTGATGGTCCATAAGTCATCGCTAAGCATGGACCGTAGTTCGGAGCGAAATATTTCTGCCAGATCCCGGCGTAGTGATGAAATTATTTCAGTTTTAAGAGTGAATGTTGCCTGAAGCTGTATCGAGCTCAGCCCGTTGCCCCCCCGCGGCGATATCACGTTCATCCGAGGATGCATTAGGTGTTGCAAGCAGCTGTTGCGATGGCTGCACGTTGGCCCCTTTATTGGCCTTATTATTGCCTTTAGTTTTCATCTTCGTTGCACAGGTTTAGTTCAAAATGAACACCGTTAGGCGCAATTATCTGCAGGCACTTGATATTAAATAAAAATGTGCATTAATTCAGAAAAATTACAAATTCTGCAGGACCTCCTAGCGAACACGTCCTACTCCATAGCTCACCTAACCGGAAGTCGATTTTTTTATTTTTCGAGATTCTTCAAAATTTTTTTCATTTTTCTTGATTTTTCAAGATTTTTCGAGATTTTTCGAGATTTTTCAAGATTTTTTTCATTTTTTCTAGATTTTTCCAGATTTTTCGAGATTTTTCAAGATTTTTACATTTTTTTTTGATTTTTCAAGATTTTTTCATATACTTGATTTTTCAAGATTTTTTCATTTTTCGAGATTTTTCAAGATTTTTTATTTTTCGAGATTTACTTGATTTTTCAAGATTTTTTCATTTTTCAAGATTTTTTCATTTTTGAGATTTTTCAAGATTTTTTCATTTTCGAGATTTTTTCATTTTTCTTGATTTTTCAACATTTTTCAAGATTTTTTCATTTTCGAGATTTTTTCATGTTTCTTGATTTTTCAAGATTTTATCATTTTTCGAGATTTTTCAAGATTTTTTCATTTTTCGAGATTTTTCGAGATTTTTTCATTTTTCGAGATTTTTCGAGATTTTTTCATTTTTCGAGATTTTTCAAGATTTTTTCATTTTTCGAGATTTTTTCATTTTTCGAGATTTTTCAAGATTTTATAATTTTTCGAGATTTTTCAAGATTTTTTCATTTTTCGAGATTTTTTCATTTTTCGAGATTTTTCGAGATTTTTTCATTTTTCGAGATTTTTCGAGATTTTTTCATTTTTCGAGATTTTTCGAGATTTTTTCATTTTTCGAGATTTTTCGAGATTTTTTCATTTTTCGAGATTTTTCGAGATTTTTTCATTTTTCGAGATTTTTCAAGATTTTATCATTTTTCGAGATTTTTCAAGATTTTATCATTTATCGAGATTTTTTCATTTTTCGGGATTTTTTCATTTTTCGAGATTTTTCAAGATTTTTTCAAGATTTTTTGATTTTTCTTGATTTTTCTTGATTTTTCTTGATTTTTCAAGATTTTATCATTTTTCGAGATTTTTCAAGATTTTGTCATTTTTCGAGATTTTTCAAGATTTTATCATTTTTCGAGATTGTTCAAGAGTTTTTGATTTTTCGAGATTTTTCGAGATTTTTCGAGATTTTTCGAGATTTTATCATTTTTCGAGATTTTTCGAGATTTTGTCATTTTTCGAGATTTTTCAAGATTTTTTGATTTTTCGAGATTTTTCAAGATTTTTCAAGATTTTTCAAGATTTTATCATTTTTCGAGATTTTTCAAGATTTTTTCATTTTTCGAGATTTTTCAAGATTTTATCATTTTTCGAGATTTTTTCATTTTTCGAGATTTTTCGAGATTTTTTCATTTTTCAAGATTTTTTGATTTTTCGAGATTTTTCAAGATTTTTTTATTTTTCGAGATTTTTCAAGATTTTTAATTTTTCGAGATTTTTTCATTTTTCGAGATTTTTTTAGATTTTATCATTTTTCGAGATTTTTCAAGATTTTATCATTTTTCGAGATTTTTCGAGATTTTTTCATTTTTCGAGATTTTACCATTTTTCGAGATTTTTCGAGATTTTTCGAGATTTTTTCATTTTTCGAGATTTTTCAAGATTTTATCATTTTTCGAGATTTTTCGAGATTTTTTCATTTTTCGAGATTTTATCATTTTTCGAGATTTTTCGAGATTTTTCGAGATTTTTTCATTTTTCGAGATTTTTTTAGATTTTATCATTTTTCGAGATTTTTCGAGATTTTTTCATTTTTCGAGATTTTTCGAGATTTTTCGAGATTTTTTCATTTTTCGAGATTTTTCGAGATTTTTTCATTTTTCGAGATTTTTCGAGATTTTTTCATTTTTCGAGATTTTTTTAGATTTTATCATTTTTCGAGATTTTCCGAGATTTTTTCATTTTTCGAGATTTTTCGAGATTTTTTCATTTTTCGAGATTTTATCATTTTTCGAGATTTTTCGAGATTTTTCGAGATTTTTTGATTTTTCGAGATTTTTTTAGATTTTATCATTTTTCGAGATTTTTCGAGATTTTTTCATTTTTCGAGATTTTTCGAGATTTTTCGAGATTTTTTCATTTTTCAAGATTTTTTGATTTTTCGAGATTTTTCAAGATTTTTTTATTTTTCGAGATTTTTCAAGATTTTTAATTTTTCGAGATTTTTTCATTTTTCGAGATTTTTTTAGATTTTATCATTTTTCGAGATTTTCCGAGATTTTTTCATTTTTCGAGATTTTTCGAGATTTTTTCATTTTTCGAGATTTTATCATTTTTCGAGATTTTTCGAGATTTTTCGAGATTTTTTGATTTTTCGAGATTTTTTTAGATTTTATCATTTTTCGAGATTTTTCGATATTTTTTCATTTTTCGAGATTTTTCGAGATTTTTCGAGATTTTTTCATTTTTCAAGATTTTTTGATTTTTCGAGATTTTTCAAGATTTTTTTATTTTTCGAGATTTTTCAAGATTTTTAATTTTTCGAGATTTTTTCATTTTCGAGATTTTTTTAGATTTTATCATTTTTCGAGATTTTCCGAGATTTTTTCATTTTTCGAGATTTTTCGAGATTTTATCATTTTTCGAGATTTTTCGAGATTTTTCGAGATTTTTTCATTTTTCGAGATTTTTCGAGATTTTCGAGATTTTTTCATTTTTCGAGATTTTTCGAGATTTTTTCATTTTTCAAGATTTTTTGATTTTTCGAGATTTTTCAAGATTTTTTTATTTTTCGAGATTTTTCGAGATTTTTTCATTTTTCGAGATTTTTTTAGATTTTATCATTTTTCGAGATTTTTCGAGATTTTTTCATTTTTCAAGATTTTATCATTTTTCGAGATTTTTCAAGATTTTATCATTTTTCGAGATTTTTTCATTTTTCGAGATTTTTTTAGATTTTATCATTTTTCGAGATTTTTCGAGATTTTTTCATTTTTCGAGATTTTTTCATTTTTCGAGATTTTTTAAGATTTTTCATTTTTCGAGATTGTTCAAGAGTTTTTGATTTTTCGAGATTTTTCGAGATTTTTCGAGATTTTTCGAGATTTTATCATTTTTCGAGATTTTTCAAGATTTTTTGATTTTTCGAGATTTTTCAAGATTTTTCAAGATTTTTCAAGATTTTATCATTTTTCGAGATTTTTCAAGATTTTTTCATTTTTCGAGATTTTTCAAGATTTTATCATTTTTCGAGATTTTTCGAGATTTTTTCATTTTTCGAGATTTTATCATTTTTCGAGATTTTTCGAGATTTTTCGAGATTTTTTCATTTTTCGAGATTTTTTTAGCTTTTATCATTTTTCGAGATTTTTCGAGATTTTTTCATTTTTCGAGATTTTTCGAGATTTTATCATTTTTCGAGATTTTTCGAGATTTTTCGAGATTTTTTCATTTTTCGAGATTTTTCGAGATTTTTTCATTTTTCGAGATTTTTTTAGCTTTTATCATTTTTCGAGATTTTTCGAGATTTTTTCATTTTTCGAGATTTTTCGAGATTTTTCGAGATTTTTTCATTTTTCGAGATTTTTCGAGATTTTATCATTTTTCGAGATTTTTCGAGATTTTTCGAGATTTTTTCATTTTTCGAGATTTTTCGAGATTTTTCGAGATTTTTTCATTTTTCGAGATTTTTCAAGATTTTTTTATTTTTCGAGATTTTTCAAGATTTTTAATTTTTCGAGATTTTTTCATTTTTCGAGATTTTTTTAGATTTTATCATTTTTCGAGATTTTATCATTTTTCGAGATTTTTCGAGATTTTTCGAGATTTTTCAAGATTTTTTTATTTTTCGAGATTTTTCAAGATTTTTAATTTTTCGAGATTTTTTCATTTTTCGAGATTTTTCAAGATTTTATCATTTTTCGAGATTTTTCGAGATTTTTTCATTTTTCGAGATTTTATCATTTTTCGAGATTTTTCGAGATTTTTCGAGATTTTTTCATTTTTCGAGATTTTTTTAGATTTTATCATTTTTCGAGATTTTTCGAGATTTTTTCATTTTTCGAGATTTTTCGAGATTTTTCGAGATTTTTTCATTTTTCGAGATTTTTCGAGATTTTTTCATTTTTCGCGATTTTTCGAGATTTTTTCATTTTTCGAGATTTTTTTAGATTTTATCATTTTTCGAGATTTTCCGAGATTTTTTCATTTTTCGAGATTTTTCGAGATTTTTTCATTTTTCGAGATTTTATCATTTTTCGAGATTTTTCGAGATTTTTCGAGATTTTTTGATTTTTCGAGATTTTTTTAGATTTTATCATTTTTCGAGATTTTTCGAGATTTTTTCATTTTTCGAGATTTTTCGAGATTTTTCGAGATTTTTTCATTTTTCAAGATTTTTTGATTTTTCGAGATTTTTCAAGATTTTTTTATTTTTCGAGATTTTTCAAGATTTTTAATTTTTCGAGATTTTTTCATTTTTCGAGATTTTTTTAGATTTTATCATTTTTCGAGATTTTCCGAGATTTTTTCATTTTTCGAGATTTTTCGAGATTTTATCATTTTTCGAGATTTTTCGAGATTTTTCGAGATTTTTTCATTTTTCGAGATTTTTCGAGATTTTTCGAGATTTTTTCATTTTTCGAGATTTTTCGAGATTTTTTCATTTTTCAAGATTTTTTGATTTTTCGAGATTTTTCAAGATTTTTTTATTTTTCGAGATTTTTCGAGATTTTTTCATTTTTCGAGATTTTTCGAGATTTTATCATTTTTCGAGATTTTTCGAGATTTTTCGAGATTTTTTCATTTTTCGAGATTTTTCGAGATTTTTCGAGATTTTTTCATTTTTCGAGATTTTTCGAGATTTTTTCATTTTTCAAGATTTTTTGATTTTTCGAGATTTTTCAAGATTTTTTTATTTTTCGAGATTTTTCAAGATTTTTAATTTTTCGAGATTTTTTCATTTTTCGAGATTTTTTTAGATTTTATCATTTTTCGAGATTTTTCGAGATTTTTTCATTTTTCGAGATTTTTCGAGATTTTATCATTTTTCGAGATTTTTCGAGATTTTTCGAGATTTTTTTCATTTTTCGAGATTTTTCGAGATTTTTCGAGATTTTTTCATTTTTCGAGATTTTTCGAGATTTTTTCATTTTTCAAGATTTTTTGATTTTTCGAGATTTTTCAAGATTTTTTTATTTTTCGAGATTTTTCAAGATTTTTAATTTTTCGAGATTTTTTCATTTTTCGAGATTTTTTTAGATTTTATCATTTTTCGAGATTTTTCGAGATTTTTTCATTTTTCGAGATTTTTCGAGATTTTATCATTTTTCGAGATTTTATCATTTTTCGAGATTTTTCGAGATTTTTCGAGATTTTTTTCATTTTTCGAGATTTTTCGAGATTTTTCGAGATTTTTTCATTTTTCGAGATTTTTCGAGATTTTTTCATTTTTCAAGATTTTTTGATTTTTCGAGATTTTTTCATTTTTCGAGATTTTTTTAGATTTTATCATTTTTCGAGATTTTTCGAGATTTTTTCATTTTTCGAGATTTTTCGAGATTTTATCATTTTTCGAGATTTTTCGAGATTTTTCGAGATTTTTTTATTTTTCGAGATTTTTCAAGATTTTTAATTTTTCGAGATTTTTTCATTTTTCGAGATTTTTTTAGATTTTATCATTTTTCGAGATTTTTCGAGATTTTTTCATTTTTCGAGATTTTTCGAGATTTTATCATTTTTCGAGATTTTTCGAGATTTTTCGAGATTTTTTCATTTTTCGAGATTTTTCGAGATTTTTCGAGATTTTTTCATTTTTCGAGATTTTTCGAGATTTTTTCATTTTTCAAGATTTTTTGATTTTTCGAGATTTTTCAAGATTTTTTTATTTTTCGAGATTTTTCAAGATTTTTAATTTTTCGAGATTTTTTCATTTTTCGAGATTTTTTTAGATTTTATCATTTTTCGAGATTTTTCGAGATTTTTTCATTTTTCGAGATTTTTCGAGATTTTATCATTTTTCGAGATTTTTCGAGATTTTTCGAGATTTTTTCATTTTTCTAGATTTTTCGAGATTTTTAATTTTTCGAGATTTTTTCATTTTTCGAGATTTTTTTAGATTTTATCATTTTTCGAGATTTTTCGAGATTTTTTCATTTTTCGAGATTTTTCGAGATTTTATCATTTTTCGAGATTTTTCGAGATTTTATCATTTTTCGAGATTTTTCGAGATTTTTCGAGATTTTTTCATTTTTCGAGATTTTTCGAGATTTTTTCATTTTTTGAGATTTTTCGAGATTTTTGGATTTTTTGAGATTTTATCATTTTTCGAGATTTTTCGAGATTTTTCGAGATTTTTTCATTTTTCGAGATTTTTCGAGATTTTTCGAGATTTTTTCATTTTTCGAGATTTTTCGAGATTTTTTCATTTTTTGAGATTTTTCGAGATTTTTGGATTTTTTGAGATTTTATCATTTTTCGAGATTTTTCGAGATTTTTCGAGATTTTTTCATTTTTCGAGATTTTTCGAGATTTTTCGAGATTTTTTCATTTTTCGAGATTTTTCGAGATTTTTTCATTTTTCGAGATTTTTCAAGATTTTATCATTTTTCGAGATTTTTCGAGATTTTTCGAGATTTTTTCATTTTTCGAGATTTTTCAAGATTTTTTGATTTTTCAAGATTTTTCGAGATTTTTTGATTTTTCGAGATTTTTCGAGATTTTTTCATTTTTCGAGATTGTTCAAGATTTTATCATTTTTCAAGATTTTATCATTTTTCGAGATTTTTTCATTTTTCGAGATTTTTTCATTTTTCGAGATTTTTCGAGATTTTTTTATTTTTCGAGATTTTTCAAGATTTTTTGATTTTTCGAGATTTTCCGAGATTTTTTCATTTTTCGAGATTTTTCGAGATTTTTCGAGATTTTTTTATTTTTCGAGATTTTTCAAGATTTTTAATTTTTCGAGATTTTTTCATTTTTCGAGATTTTTTTAGATTTTATCATTTTTCGAGATTTTTCGAGATTTTTTCATTTTTCGAGATTTTTCGAGATTTTATCATTTTTCGAGATTTTTCGAGATTTTTCGAGATTTTTTCATTTTTCGAGATTTTTCGAGATTTTTCGAGATTTTTTCATTTTTCGAGATTTTTCGAGATTTTTTCATTTTTCAAGATTTTTTGATTTTTCGAGATTTTTTGATTTTTCGAGATTTTTTTATTTTTTTTTCACTTTTTCAGAGATAGGCTTTATTTTATTTTTAAAATACTTTATTAAAAATATATATCATGCTGGCAACATTTCATGCAAACTACAACTTGTAACTCACAGAAACCGCCAAAGGACAGGCCTCTTCCTGCAGTGGCGGCCAGCTCCAGCTCATCGGGTTCTAGAGGTGACGGTGGATGAGCAGATGATGCGCTACTTGTGAAAAACCCTCAATGCTTTTGAAGCACAAGGTGCATAGCAAATTCATTGGTGTTCAATTTTTAAGTGTTGTGGTAATTCAGAGTGAAGTGTTAAAATTCTAGAGTTATATAAAGTGTCATACACTAAAGCTCCAGCAGATCTTTGACACACAGAGATCAAGAATCAGGATATGAACCTCAACCATGGTTGCTAAAAAGAAAAAAGCTGCATATTTCATGCTGGGTGCCAGCATAGTACAAAGCTCCCAGCATGCATTGCATCATAAATAAATTATGCAGCTTTATGTTGTTACAATCTCTTTCTTTTTATTTATTTTGTGTTGTGTTTGGGAGGTAATATTTCAGTAGTTTTTTTTAATTGATTTTTTTTTGTTTGTCACCATTATTGAGATTCAAAGACTAATTGTTGATGTCTGTGTGTTTTTAAGTGCTGCCATAGCTCAAACTATGTTAAAGCTTCAGTGGTTTCATTTATGTATTTTATTTATTTCACACACATAACTAATATGACACTGAATTAGAAAACAAGCAGGAGAAGATGGCTTTGATATCATAGTTAATCTCTTCAGACTGACTCTTACATTTTCTTTTGAATTTTCATGCTACATGTAAGAATAGTGTGATTAGCACTAATAATTATAGCATCCAAATAAAAAAAAAAAACCATTTTATAGCAAGAAGTTGAAGAGCCCTACTAAAGCAGACTCTGTCCTCCATCATGGTGACTTCAAATGAACAACAGAAATTTCATAAAGAGGTTTTGTTCACATGACAGAATTAAAGCCAAAGCTCAGTAATAAGTGAAGCTCCATGATGAGTTGTTTAATGTGATGAGTTGTTTTAAAGATGTTGAAAATAAAAATAAATTTTATTGTGTAATTTGTTTATTTTTTTTTAAATTCATTATTATTTTATTTAAAGTTTTATTCTCAGTTGATTTCATCTTTGGTTTTGGCTACTGCTGCCAGTATTTTGATATACATTTTACATATATTTTACACAATAAGAGTTTGCTAATTAACACTCTCTGAGTGGTAAAATTTTTTAAAATGTTATTTTAACACTTTTATAGTGGTTCCCATATAAACACTGAGGGAGTGTTAATTTGAACTCTAAGGTAGTTAAATCTACAATCTAAAATTTGCAGTGTGTATAACCCTTTATTATTGTCTTTAATTGTTTATGTACCATAGCATAATCAATGAAACACAACATCAAAACACTGTGCTGATGAGATTGTCTTCTTGCTGCTTTGACACTGACTTTTGCCTATCTTGTGTTTTTTTTTTTTTTTTTTTGTCCTTTAGCAGTTGAGGACAAAGGCGGTCTGCCGAAGAAACCACTCAGCTCCTCTGAAAGACAAGGTATATCACATAATAAATGTCACTTATTAACATTTATTCATACTGTTGCAGCATGAACTACAGCTGAGGGCCCTCCTGTGAAATATTTATTCAAGGTAATGGAGCAAGGACATATTCACAGTACTTAGGATAGTATATTATCTTCTGAAGAAAGTTTTATTTGTTTTATTATTTATGTTTTTCTATTGGCTACAGAACAAACAGTGTTAAGCTAGTTAAGCCTTTACTTTCTCACGCTGAATATGGTAACACTTCAGTATAATAGTCCTTTAGTTAAATAATTTACTAACACTAAGTGTCGCCAATCTTGTGCAGCATTTATTAATTACAGTTCAACATTAATGCATTATTAAAATCCAAAGTTGTGCTTGTTGCACAGTGCATTATTGAACTAACGTTATTTAACTTAAATAACATCATTAACAAAGATAAATTAATACTGTAATTAATGTATTAAATTTCTTGTTCATGTTAGTAAATGCATTAACTAATATTAACTAATGAACTATTACTCTAAAGTGTTACCCTAAAGGGTGACACTTTACAACAAGTTTGTATTAGTTAATGTCAAAGCATTTACTACCATAAACAAGCAATGAACAATATACTAAATACAGTATTTGTTCGTGTTACAGTCATCCATGCCAACTCACAGTCCATCAACTAAGCATTAAATATTATTTTAATAAAGCATTAGTACATGTTGAACTATAATTAAAAATGTTGTACAAGCATTGTTCATAATTAGTACATGTTAGTAAATACATTATCTAATGAAACCTTATTGTAAAGTGTGACCCAATATTATATACTGTCATCATGGTAAACATAAATTATAAGAAATTAAGTTATTAGAACTATTATGTTTAGAAATGTGCCTGAACAAGTCCTCTCTCCATTACACATAAATTGTGAAAAATAAACTCAAATTTAACAGGGGGGCTTATAATTCCGGCTTCAACTGTATGCATTAATAAATAAAATTCATCACACTAAGACACTGTGTTCTGATAATCACAACTGTGCTCATTTAGGAGCCGGGGAAGCAAAGAGAAGAAAACGTTCCTGTGAAGATCTTTCACAGAAGCCACACTCAGACTCTCCACTGTCTGCTGTAAGTTTATCATTTGTACATCACAATTAGGTGGTGTATATACTCCTGAATACAGTTTTGTGAGCATAGATGGGGAGGCCGTGCAAAAAGTATGAATATGTCAATGAAAAAGGTTTTACCTATTATACTTACTTTGTTGAAGGCTCCTGCGTCGACTTCTTTATTGGAGGCTCCTGCATCAGTCTCATTAGTTCCTGGCCAGTCTTCGTCATCAGCTCCTGCATCAGCCTCATTAGTTCCTGGCCAGTCTTCGTCATCGGCTCCTGCATCAGCCTCATCAGTTCCTGGCCAGTCTTCTTCATTGGCTCCTGTATCAGCCTCGTCAGTTCCTGCCTTGGCTTCTTCATCGGCTCCTGCATCAGCCTCGTCAGTTCCTGCCTTGGCTTCTTCATCGGCTCCTGCATCAGCCTCGTCAGTTCCTGCCTTGGCTTCTTCTTCGGCTCCTGCATCAGCCTCGTCAGTTCCTGCCTCGGCTTCTTCATCGGCTCCTGCATCAGCTTCTGTGTCAGCTTCTGACGTTCAACCTAGAAGGTCATCTGGTGGGTCAACACACAGTGACCCAGCACATTCTGAGGTAACTGTCAAAGAACTCTGTGGATGTGAAGATAAGAAAAATTAATACGTTAATACTAAAACTTTTAATTGATTTTAACACAGATTTGTCTCGGTTATTCTAATTACCAGGTGTCATTTGAGGGTTGGCACAAGATGTGGGAGTCTGGTCTTCATGGGCTGCCCAGTGCAGACATACTGTGGCTTAAGGAGGATGCTGAAAGGGGACTGTTTCAGAGGGCCATGTCTTATAAAGACAAACATGGAAACAGAAAGTGGAGGAAAGTCCTGAAGGATGACCGGATGTGGTTTCACCCTCCAGAATTTCCTGGAGTGGTGGAAGGAAAAGTCCCCTCAGCAGACTCCTTTTTTCACAGCTCTGTTTTTTTCTGGAGACCAGTCGGTGTGTGGTGTTACAGTCTTCGGTGCCCAAGGTCTGACTGCCCAGCACGCACCAATCAGAAGGCTTTTCTCTACCGTTGTGGGTATTCATCCACGGTAAGACAGATCTGCCACATGTCTGGCTGGTACTTCATGCTGACTGAGGTCCTGGCATGCAACGCCTGTAGAAAGGCTGCAAAGGAGTCGGAAGAGCATACTATTGGACGTTTCCTGTCATGGGATCAGTGCATCCTTAATCAGCTCAGTCCAGCTCACAGAGCGGTGTTTCCTGCTGTCTTGACGCTACGGTGAGTCTCTAGCAGAATACAAATCATTGTAAAATTATTTAGAGTCTAATAAAAGTTAAGACTCACCATCATATAATGATTGTGTTGCTCCTATGATTCTAGGCGTGGCGTGGACAAGCAGGTGATCCGCCTGATGAGGGATCGCACTGAGGGAAACACCATGGTGAAAGTTTGGAGACAGGTGCAGGAGAGCCACTGCGAGGACTATCTGCAGAGAAAGGACTTGTACACCACTCTTCTCAGCCAGTACAACAAACCTGGGAAGATCACTCGTAAGTCAGAGTTATTTGTTTTCTTTAAGGGATAGTTCACCCAGAAATGAGTAGTTTTAAACCTTTATGAGTTTCTCTCTTTTGTTAAACACAAAAGAAGATATTCTGAAGAAAGCCGAAATCCTGTAACCATTGACTTCCATTGTAAAAAAACAAACAAATACTATGGAAGTCAATGGTTACAGGTTTCTGACATTTTTCTAAATATCTTGTTTAGTGTTTAAAAGGAACCCATAATGGTTTACAATCATTAAAAGGATCAGCAAATGATGAAAGAATTATTATTTTTAAATTCCTATCCTTTTGAGCATTTATTCAAAGATTAAGCAGCAAAGTGTCTGTTTTCTCTGCTTTTAGGGAGTTTGTGCCAGCAGTTCCAGCGACCACCAGCACGGAGAGAGCCGCCATCTGCCAGACTGATGAGAAAGGCGTTCCTTATCTCAGAGGCAGATAACATCGAGGACTACCGTACTCAGATTATGTCCACATTTGGGCAAGTCCTGAAGTACGACTCCACCAAGAAGGTAAATTTAACACAATGGAAAAAAGTCAGTTTGTAAACATATTGCAAAACCTTTTTACTGTTATTCTTTCAGGAAATCCTTTATCAGAGAGATTTTATCCTTAAAATATTATTGTCCACTTTTGCATCATGGGACATTTTAATCATTAATTATTAATGACAATTGATAAGTAAAGTATTATTAATTGTTTAATAATAAATAATTATCAATAAATTAATATCTAATATGGGTTACTAGTGCTTTAAAATCCTGTTTGTCACCATCACACGCACCAGATTATTAATCATACTTACCTACGTCTTTGTGTGTCGTTTTCTTCACTTCAGGTTTCCTCTTGCATGCTCTGCATCCGAAATCTAATGAGCTGCAATGCAAAAACACATTATTAATTCATTTCTGAATATTAGTGACTATTACTTTCTTGGTCTGGTGCAGAAAAAAAAAAATACAAAATACAAAAATGTTTAAATCTGTTTGTGTTGTATTTGTTATCAGATCTGCAAGAAACTCTCCGGCGATGGAAAAGGCACTGCAGAGTGGTGTACCAATGTGGCCAACGAGCAGGGGCAGATCGTCATATCTGTTCTCACCTGTGAGGAGTCATTGGAGAAGATGAGGCCGATGGCTGAAGGCCTCATGGAGAGGTACAGGAGAGCTGACGAGGCACCGCCCGAGCTTATGTATGTGGATCGTGGCTGCTGTCGCGTCCACGCCGTGTCCTCGGTTGAGCAGCTCTTCAGTGACTGGACGGACAGGGGCATGCTGGTACGGCTGGACATCTTTCATTGGATCCATCGATTCGATGCAGCCCTACGGACAGATCATCATCCAAAGTATGCCCTGTTCAAGTTTGCCCTCTCTGCTGCCGTCTTTGCCTACAACAAAGACGACATGGCTCTTCTGGTACAGGCGATACGTGCCGGTCACCCAACCAACTATGCCTCCCTGACTGACAGCCAGATCATCGAGCTGCGTGTCAGTAAATATGACCTCAGCCATTACGTCAGGAGGATCACAGTTGGTGCACAGGAAACATGTGCGCGCGTGCAGTGCGCCATTGATCTCCTGAAGGGAGCCGCAGGGATGGATGAGAACCAGGTGCATCTGTTTAAGGACTCTGCAGCCATCGACCACGTCTGGGAGAACCAGCAGAAGCACCTTGAATGCATCCAGGATCCACCAGGGAGGAACATGTACACCATCACCAAGTATGTGACCCGTAACGGTGTTCGTCTTGCGCGGTACAGTACGGTGAGAGGAAGCAACAGTCTGGAGGGCTTTCATTCCTTTCTGCCTGACATGATCCCGGGACCCCACTGTGCTGCCGTCCCGTTTCAAGTCTATCTGTTGGCTGGCATCGCACGCTGGAACTCTAACAGGGAGTCAGCCAGCGTCCAAGGGCGGAAAGGGAGGAAACATATGGTGTACATGTCTCCTCTGGTCCATCGCCTAAACCAAAGGTGCCAGGAGCTATTTGGGGAGGTGGAGGAGGCAAACTACAGGCCTCCGGTTCCTGCTGGTGATGAGCGCATTGGTCTGGAGTACCTGTTTTCCCAGTCCTCAGAGCCCTTCAGTGCTCCTGATCATTACGCTCAGACTAGAGAGACACTTCAGGCAGATGAGGATGAGGACGAAGATGTTCCTGCTGGGGTGGCAGAGGAAGAGCTGCAGGAGGAAGATGATGATGTGGGCTATTCCTCAGACCGCGAGAGGGACAGCCTGACTCCTCTGAGGAACGTCTGTGCCTCACCGATCAGGCAGTGGCTGCTGAATTTGACCCCTGTGTGGAGGACGTGTGCGGTCCCAATCATCTGCCTGGGTACCAGCACGTAGAGGATCTGTGTAAAGTCCTTGTTGAGATCGCCCTGGAGGAAGGAAAACTTGCCTTAAATGAGTCGACCAGGCAAAAGGTCATCAGCGCCTGGAACAAGCTTGACCTCCATGACCGCAGCATCCAACAATTCGACAGCCTCTACTCTGCACGCTGGGGCAATGCTCTGTTTGGTCGCACCAGTGGAGATCCGACTGAGGCGTCCCTGGTGCAGAAGCTCAAGTTCAGCAAGCGGTACTCAGCCGCACACTTGGTGGACTCCAGAAAGAACTGGCTGATGTACTGCCTGGTCAAACAGCTGTGGCTTCATCCTGGTGTTGGAGGAAAAGCTAAAGGGTCACCGCTGAAACAGCAGATCACT
Source organism: Danio rerio (assembly GCF_052040795.2). NCBI lineage: Eukaryota > Metazoa > Chordata > Actinopteri > Cypriniformes > Danionidae > Danio > Danio rerio. The sequence continues at coordinate 46,234,458 of NC_141024.2, read as the reverse complement.
AAACTGTACCAGCGTGTGCAGCAGAGAGTGACGGTGGACGATGATCAGCTCAGCAAACTCGGGATTCCCATCCTGAAAATAAATTCAAAGTGCGTGAGCAAGTTCATCAGGAGGCAGGAGGCGCTGTCAGCCACAAACGTCACCGACCAGGGTCTGTCTGTCCTCCGTCGTCACCAGAGCGTCTCCAGCACCAGCCAGCCCCCCGCTGAGGAGCTTCCAGAGGAAAGACCCCATACCAGCCGGCCTGCAGTGCAGTATCCCATCACCACTTCTCTGGCCGGCACCCGAAAGTTGAAGCAAAGGCTCCCGCAAATCTTACCTGTCCCTCCCTCTGCTCTTGCTCAACCAGTTCCTGCGCCGGCCCATTCAATGCCCGCAGGACTCCGGCACACACACACTCCGCTGACTGCACCTCCCGCTGTTTCCTTGCCGCAGGCATCCACTCCGCCACTGTTGCCCTCAAGATCAACAGTCTACAAGAGGAAAAAGGCAGAACTCAGTGGCTCGGGACATCCAACCTCAGTGAAGGTTTACATCTGTGCTCTGTGTGGCCAACCAACTCAAGGCCACAAGAAATACAGAAAGAAGAGCTACTGTGAGAGCTCCAAAGCCTCCACGTCCACAAACCTTGCTGGGCAGACGTTTGACTGTTTTGAAGACTTTAAAAGGGCTGTGGACGTTCTCTTGGGCTCTCAGTCTCAGGCCTCCGAGTCTGTCTAACTGGACCTCTATCCATGTTATTGTTGCAAAAATGTATATGTTATAATAACAGTTGGTTGTTTGAAAGTTTACAGTGTTTTACACTAATCTGTTGATTGTTGTAACACTGGTATTGATGGAAAAATGTATGTTATAATAACAGTTGATTTTTTAAAAGTTTACAGGTTTTTACGGTTTGCACTAATTTGTTGACTGTTTTTTACACTTATTGTTGCACAAATGTTCGCAATATTAACAGTTGACTGTTTCAGAGTACACATAGTTTTATACTAATTTGTAGATTGTAACATTGTTAATTTACAAAAGTTAAGCTTTTTGTTTTTTTTTTACAGTTTGCACTAATTTGTTGATTGTTGTAGAAACAAATTTTATATTAACATTTGACTGTTTAAGTTTACAGTGTTTTACACTAATTTGTTGATTGTTGTAACACTGTTTTGTTCCAGAAATGTATGTTATATTAACAGTTTATTGTTTTACAGTTTACAGTATTTCTTTAATTGTTTTCTTGTTTTTATTTATTTATTTATGCATTTATTTATGTTTATTAAGTATATATTATCATAATGTTATTTACAGTACTTTAATATAATTATTTTATTTAATTATTTATTTATTATAAAATTTTAGTAATAAAAAATATATAATTGTTATTTAAAGTACTTTAATTATTACTTTGTGATAACTAATGTTGCTTTATATACTTTAATTGTTAGCTTTGTTTTTTTTTTAAGAGGATTTATTTTTTATTTTTTATATCTAAATGCTTGACCTGGCAGTATTTTTTTTATGTATACAAATATATTCTTATATCTATAACTGCTATCAGTAATATTAAATCTAATGATTGTAATAGTAATGTGTTTTTTATTATGTACAAAGTATATCTATAGTATACATTTTTATGTCAGGCAGGTCTAACAATATGTTTAGAACTTTTCTTTTGCACTTTTAATAAATTTGGATAATAAAATACAATCTCGTGTTTCTTTTTGTATGTGTTGGAAGGACTTCATTGGTTTTTAAAAATTGACTAAATTTTCTGATTTTGAATTTAATTTAGAATCATTATCTAAGTCTACGACAATAATATGCAGTCCATTTTAAAAGTAACCTCTGGTACAGGCGCTCTGAAAAGTCTATTGCTCCTCTGTGTTTTTCCAAGTCCAGCTCTGGAGTCGATGACAGCTTATCCTGTTGCCGTCAGATGGGATGCCAGTGGATTCATCCTTAAACCACACTCCAACATCAAGCTCCACCTGCAACACACAAATACAAAAACAGTACATAATTCAAACATCCTATGCCATTACACTCTCATAATAGAACTGTTGTAATTTGTTACAAAGTAGTTAGTTACTATAATTAAAATACTTACCCAGTAACAAAGTAAGGGATTATTATTCATTTTATGTAATTGTATTACTGCTATTAGAAATATGATGGTATATCTGTATAATATAATAGAACAGAAGCAAAATGTTTCTATTTTTTGTTATACAAACATATTTAAGAATAATTCTACTAAACATTATGCATTTATAAAAAAGTTTGACCTTTAATTACTACTATTACATATGAATATTTTATTTATAGAACTGATATTACATATATTAATTTATATATTCCACTTGTTGAGGTTTATGGGGATTTTGAGTGAACCATTAAAAGTAATTTAATTTAAAAAGCAACTTAAACTTTAATAACAAACTTATTAAATGATCATTTCATGGTTCACTTTTATGCACAGTTAGGGTTGTTTGCTTTAATTTCAAAAGCACCACACCATATGCAACGTGTTCTGACAGTTACTACTATTTGTTTTGATGACATCACCAAGGGGTTGTTCACTCGCAAAATCAGTTCATTCATTGTTTGCTGAAACTCAATCAACCAATCAGGTGCTGTAATTGCCTACACATCTAAAATGAAATTTGCACGCCGTACAGGTCGATCGCCGTTCGCAGACATCTGCCCAGGGAACGTGCAATGGTAACTGTAGACTGTAGACTCTCGTCCAACGAGAAGCCGCGATTGTCTACAGTTTGCTTAGACCCTGGGCTAATCGGAGGGATGCATTGTCTAAAGTTTAAAATCAGGGCCAATCAGCGCTGAGGATTTTCCAAAGTTTCTCTTGCTCTGAATGCTCAATTTATCGGGTCAGAAAGTTCATCTGCTGTCGAGATTAATTCGTATGTTAAAGTGATTTTGTGTGGAAAGTTATTTTTATACTGTTATATTGATGCACAGTATGTTTTGTTCACGACATGTTTGAAATATCTCACTTTTTGAGCAGTATTCGTGAGGCTGCGCCTTCAGAAAGTACACCTGTTGTTGAGATTTCGTGTGGTAAGTTATTTTTATACTGTTATATTGATGCACAATATGTTCTGGTTACATCACGTTCGAAATTTTTCACTCTTTGTGCAGCATTTTGTCTTTGTTCGTGAGGCTGCGCTGTCAGCATATACACCTGTCATAGTGATTTAGAGCGGTAGGTTATTTTTATCCTGTTCTGATAAACAGTATGTTTTGCTCACATCACATTTAAAATATTTCACTGTGTGTGCAGTATTTTGTCTGTGTGCCTGACGCTGCGCTGTCAGACGTTCATCCATTACAGAGATTTTGTGCGGTAAGTTATTTTTATTGTTACATTAATGCTAAGGTCACATCATGTTTGAAATATCTCATTCTTTGTGCAGTGTTTGGTCTGTGCTGGTGACGCTGTGTCGTCAGAAAGTTCACCTGTCCTAGAGATTTCGTGTTGTAGGTTATTTTTATGCTGTGATATTACTTATATGTATATATGGCTGCACAAAACCTGAAAAAGTTTAGCTTATGTATTATTTTCAACGCTCGTGTCGGTTTGATAGCTCCATTTACATAGTAAACAGTTGTTTCATTAAAATATAGCAACCATCATGCTAATAAATAAATATCCCTTCATATACAGCAATATATGTGACCATGACAATTATTATCATTAGTTGTTACTATGAGAAGTAAAGAACATTTTAAGATCTTAGCTGGGACAAAACATATGATCCATACCTGTACACAGTAAAATCATCAGAGTAAAATTTACTCAGTTCAGAGAACATTTGGTCCCTCTCTAAATTGAGCAAAATTTACTCAGCAGCAGAGTTAAAGTTAATGAGCCGATGATGAGTTTAATTAAGTGATGATTGAGCACTGATGATGAACACCTGCTGTTAATATGCAGAAACAGAAGAGAAGCAGCAGCAGCTACGCTCATTGCTTACCTGATTGACTTTATTTCTGTCAGATGTTCAAAAAATCCATATGAGACTGTGGCGAGGGGGCGTGGCCGAGAGCCGTGGGAACGGAGTAAGGCCACCGCGTAAGTGGATACACCTGCGGTGCGCACCTGCCTCGGATCCCACGGAAGGAGCTCTGGACCATAAAAGGAGGAACTATGGCAGAGGAAGCCGAGAGAGGACCGGGCCCGGACATATTTTACTTTTGCTTTCAGTTTGACGGCAGTCTTCGTGAGGAGCTGCCGTCCGTCCGTTTTGGTTTAGACACGGAGACTGCCGTCCCTGTTATTAATAAATATTTTAAAACTGCGTTGGTTCTCCGCCTCCTTCTTCCTGGTGGCCAAAGGGCCATGAACTTTATTACAGTGGTGCCGAAGCCCGGGAGAAGGAGGGACGCGTTGTCCAGATGCCCTTGCCGCTGAGAGAGGGGCGAGTGTTTGGGAGTTAACCCGAGTGGGGGAGAAACCTGTTCGTCTGCCCAGAGTGCCGGGGCAGCCTGAGGCTGGCGAGGAAAGGATCTGCCTGCTGCCGTCTCCCAGCATGGGGAGGAGCAGGAGACACGGGGCTCACCACCGAAGGGGAAAGTGCTGAAGGGAGCCATCCAACAGAACCCGGGGGAGTCGCCGCGATCCACCATGATGCCAGAGCCTGCATCCATCCACCGAAGCGGAGCAGGAGACCAGAGATGCCGCCAGCCAGCCAGGAGATACGCCGCCGGACGCCAGAAGACGGATGGGTGGATAGATTCCTCCACAGGGCTCCCAGCACGTCGTCGCATCTCTCAGCTTGTGGAGGACCGAGTGGCAGCGTGTCTGGAGAACCGAACCCCAATTTTTTTTTTCTTTTTCCTCCCTCCCCTTTCCTGGTCTACTCTGTCTTTCCTTTTTTTTTCATCTCCTGTTCTCTTGGCCCGTCTCATATAGGTCTCGCGGGGGCTGTGGCGCCAACCTCCCCATTGTCTCCGTGAGAAGCTGCCATCCCTGTTATTAATAAATATTTTTAAACTACGTCGGTTCTCCGCCTCCTTCTTCCCGGCGGCCAAAGGGCCGTGAACTTTATTACAGAGACTTATAGTCAAGTCCAGTGTTGTAATGAGAAACTAAATCATTTGGTGATGAAAGGTTAGTAATTTCAGGAAGAGAGTTAATACTAGCAAAAAAAGGATTCTAAATTAATATGTTTTATGTTACGGAAGGAAATAGTACGGAGAGGTTTGGTGGAAGAAAGAGAGAGTGCAAAATTAAATGAGAGAAGAAAATTATCCGTTATAGGGAGTTCCTCAGCAGAGAGGTCAATGGGTGAGACACCAGAGCAGCAGATGAGGTTGAGGGTGTGTCCTTTAGAGTGTGTGGGAACCTTGACATGCTGTTGAAGTCCAAAGCTCTCAAGACAGGATATAAAATCTCTTGTAAGGGAGTTATTAAAATTATCCACATGAATATTAAAATCTCCTAAAACTATAATATTAGGTGAGAGGGTGGTAATATGTGTTAAAAAGCAGCAAAGTCATTTAGAAATTCATTATTTAGTTTGGGTGGACGATAAATTATGGCAACATATGTAGGTGTGGATCCAGAAAGTTTTGAAATCATAAATTCGAATGAAGGAATAATGTGAAAATGTTTTTAAAGGAAAATGGGAAAGATTTTCAAGAATGTGTTCTCAAAAATTTCTACATTTGTTTCAGAAACAAAGTGCATAAAAGACCAGTTTCAGAACAATTTTGGAAAAAAAATATTTGTGGAAATAGACGAAGAGGGAATCTGGAAGAATTTAAAATGGAAATATTTAGACGCAAAAATTGAAACGTTGGATTATTTTATCAGACATAATGTTATTTTCACTGAAACAAAACTGGCACAAATTGGAAGCAGTGAGAATGCATTATGCAAAATATGTGGACTGGAAAATGAAGGTATTATGCATTTGTTTTTAAAATGTGTTGAATTAAATACATTTATGGCAAAGTTAAAAGAAAGTATTAAACAAATGATGCCAAGTAAAACAGAGCAGATTGAGGAGGAGACAGAATGGTATAAAATAATTTTATTTGGTTTTAATTAGGGATGCACCGATATGGATTTTTTGACCGATACCGATAACCGATAATTCTTCAGACTTGGAGGCCGATAGCCGATATGTATAGGCCGATAATTATATTGTTATATTTTTATACAGCAAACTTCATAAAAGATTGAACTGCTCTTATGAACTGAATAGTCTATACTTGAAGCAAAAAAGCTATGATTTCGAAATTGCAAGGTGATTATAGACCTATATTCACCATTTCACATAAATCTGCATGCAAAACATTATTTCCTTTTTATATACACTGTAAAAAATTGCTGTTAAAAAACGGTCAGATTCTACGGCAAAATAATGTTTTTTTCACTAAAACAGTAATATTCTGTTAAAAACAGTGCTTTCTGGGTAACATTTTTGTTTTCGAGAAAGTAACCAACTGCAGAAAACTGTGAGCTAACAGAGTTCAGATTCGATGTTTTGAAGTCTGTGTTTGAAATCACGCTTTGTGTCCTTGTTCACTATTTCATACACTAGTTAACTAATATAGTTCACCTGACAGTTTTAATGAACACTAATGAGTGAATTCAGACACTGTTGAACACCTGCTGTTAATAATTACAATTACTGAAGAAAATAAACAAGAAACACAAACAGTGACTTGAGTTACAGCATTAAATAAAATAAAATAAAATAAAACAGCTTCAGTCTCAGCAGAGGATCATTAAACAACTCCACAAACAACAGCAGACACACTTATTACTGACTGATTTGACTTCCATACTATTCTCATTGAGATCCAACAGAAATTAAGGTGTTTTTTTGTGTCACCGTAATGGAGTGAGGGGCTGGTTTAGTTGGGCTCTTCACCCTTGAACTCATTTAAGAAGACTTTCCAACTGCTGTAATACAGAGTTTACAAAACGTTTGTACTATAGCAATAAAGTTGGAAAGTCAACAGAGAAATCTATTAGTCTGAAATTAGTTCTGATAAATGTTTTGTTATAAATCTGGATGAAGGGCCTTATGCAATAGATTTTATGCTTAGTTGCAGGTATTGCGAACCAGCGACCTAAGGATTGCCATCATCCCACCTACAGTCCTCCGCTCTACCAACTGAGCTATCGAAGGCTTACAGGGCAGTTACACAACCACATCCTAAGGTAGCTGCAGACCGACCGCTGGCCAAAAAGGACAGAAGCAAAAGCACTCAAGCCTTCCCATACCGGGAGTCGAACCCGGGCCGCCTGGGTGAAAACCAGGAATCCTAACCGCTAGACCATATGGGAACTGCCACACTTGAAATCCAGTCTTGGCACAAACTCCAGTTCATTCTGATCGCTGGCACGTCCCTGCTCCGCTTGCACAAGTGCCACTCATACACTTACGCACTCTCTCATACACAGTTTCTTGGTTTCCGTAAACCAAGAATCTTCTGATCCGTAGTCATAAGCGCTAACCTTTGTGCCACCGTCACTCTGTTCAGCACCTTGTTAGCACTTTGCTTGAAGCAAGGACAAGGCTCTGTCAACCCGGTGTTCCTTCACCACACATTCTGCTTTGTTTTTATGGCAAGAGGTTGTGTGGATGGGATGCTCTTACAGGATTCCTGACAGTCCCTCCATAGAAGACCTGAGATCCAGGGTCGGAGACTCTCTCCTCTCCAAGAGTAGGTTAAAAGCAATGGTTTCTTTTGTGTCTGTGTGTCAGAGCCCTTAGGTGTTGCTGCAGCTCAGAGACCTACAAGTGGAGGAGATTACACTGCAAGTCGGCTGGATGACCTCTAAGTGGTAGGCACTTATACCGCACGTAGGCTGGGTTTGCGATTGATGTAGCTGTAGTAGACATTCATAAAAATAAAAAAATATATATAAACTGCTTACTCTGAGGTTGTGTTTAGGGTTGGGGTAGGAGTAAAATTGAATAAAACACAGCAGGTTACCGTGTGCTTGGGCCTAGGGCTGGGGTAGGTGTGATTTTAATAAACTGCGATAGGTTGTATTCTGTGCCATGTACGAGACATTGAATCAATGAAACCCACATGGAGGTTTGTTACTGTGAGGTTGGGTTAAGAGTTGGGGTAGGTTGGGAGGTTGATAAAACACAGCAGGAAACTGTGAGGTTGGTTTAAGGATTGGGGTAGGTTTGACATTCAAACATAACTGGTCGGACGCAGTGTCTTGTACCAGACATTAAGTGAATGAAAACTCCAGGAGGTTTTTACAGCCCACTTGGGGCTGACCAGGTCGTTTGGAGCAGGCTCCGATTTCTATTTATACCTTTCTCAGTCAGGTAACTTCCTTTTCAGTAGTATGAGCGTCTGCACTGTGTGGCATATTTGCCGACGTATAACAGAGACTGAAACATTGCTCACACTTGTCTGAGGTGGTCATTTTGACTGCAATCTTGTTTTAGGTTGGCACTTTGTTTTTGAATATTGTATGCTTTTCGAATGCGTATCTGTGCTGCAGTAGAACGCCTTAGCCTCACAGCAAACATTTTGGTTTACAAGCTGTCACTGCTGTCTTCCCAGGAGAATGGCTGTACTGGTTTCTTCTGGAAGTCCTGAGGGATGTACGGGACCAAGACATGAGAGCGGTTGGGGCAGCCTTTGAACCCAGGAGAGCACCCCACAGGCTCTGTGCTGGCGGCCCCAGAAACTCGATTCACTCCAGAGTAGAACCGAACAACTCCGGCAGGGGCAAACCGCGACCGCACTGCACTGAGAGCAAGGCAAAAAAATCCTGAACGAGCCAGCCAGGAGTCGAACCTAGAATCTTCTGATCCGTAGTCAGACGCGTTATCCATTGCGCCACTGGCCCAGTCCGCATCAGCAGTGCTCATTAGCATGGTCCTTGGAAAGAGGACACGGCTCGGTGAACATGGAGTTCCTAAAACGCATGCTGTGCTTTGTTGTCATGGCAAGATGTGGTGTCGATAGGATGCTCTTACACCGAGCATGTGACAGTCCCTCCGAAGAAGAACTGTGATCCAGGCTCTGAGACTTTCTCTTCTCCAGGAGGAGGTTGCAAACGTTAGTTATTTTTGTCAGAGCAGCTGCAGCACACCTGGGTGGAGGCCCACAGCTAGACTTGAGGCCAACCTTTACGCAGACCTTCCCTGGTGGTCTAGTGGTTAGGATTCGGCGCTCTCACCGCCGCGGCCCGGGTTCGATTCCCGGTCAGGGAACTTCCTTTTCACCTCCATGCTGAACTTTGAGGATTGGTTAACTCAATTGGCGAAGGCAAGAAAGCGGCTCTGAGCGCAAAAGATGTCCTTCGAGCCGGAGTCGAACCAGCGACCTAAGGATTGCCATCATCCCACCTACAGTCCTCCGCTCTACCAACTGAGCTATCGAAGGCTTACAGGGCAGTTACACAACCACATCCTAAGGTAGCTGCAGACCGACCGCTGGCCAAAAAGGACAGAAGCAAAAGCACTCAAGCCTTCCCTTACCGGGAGTCGAACCCGGGCCGCCTGGGTGAAAACCAGGAATCCTAACCGCTAGACCATATGGGAACTGCCACACTTGAAATCCAGTCTTGGCACAAACTCCAGTTCATTCTGATCGCTGGCACGTCCCTGCTCCGCTTGCACAAGTGCCACTCATACACTTACGCACTCTCTCATACACAGTTTCTTGGTTTCCGTAAACCAAGAATCTTCTGATCCGTAGTCATAAGCGCTAACCTTTGTGCCACCGTCACTCTGTTCAGCACCTTGTTAGCACTTTGCTTGAAGCAAGGACAAGGCTCTGTCAACCCGGAGTTCCTTCACCACACATTCTGCTTTGTTTTTATGGCAAGAGGTTGTGTGGATGGGATGCTCTTACAGGATTCCTGACAGTCCCTCCATAGAAGACCTGAGATCCAGGGTCGGAGACTCTCTCCTCTCCAAGAGTAGGTTAAAAGCAATGGTTTCTTTTGTGTCTGTGTGTCAGAGCCCTTAGGTGTTGCTGCAGCTCAGAGACCTACAAGTGGAGGAGATTACACTGCAAGTCGGCTGGATGACCTCTAAGTGGTAGGCACTTATACCGCACGTAGGCTGGGTTTGCGATTGATGTAGCTGTAGTAGACATTCATAAAAATAAAAAAATATATATAAACTGCTTACTCTGAGGTTGTGTTTAGGGTTGGGGTAGGAGTAAAATTGAATAAAACACAGCAGGTTACCGTGTGCTTGGGCCTAGGGCTGGGGTAGGTGTGATTTTAATAAACTGCGATAGGTTGTATTCTGTGCCATGAACGAGACATTGAATCAATGAAACCCACATGGAGGTTTGTTACTGTGAGGTTGGGTTAAGAGTTGGGGTAGGTTGGGAGGTTGATAAAACACAGCAGGAAACTGTGAGGTTGGTTTAAGGATTGGGGTAGGTTTGACATTCAAACATAAGTGGTCGGACGCAGTGTCTTGTACCAGACATTAAATGAATGAAAACTCCAGGAGGTTTTTACAGCCCACTTGGGGCTGACCAGGTCGTTTGGAGCAGGCTCCGATTTCTATTTATACCTTTCTCAGTCAGGTAACTTCCTTTTCAGTAGTATGGGCGTCTGCACTGTGTGGCATATTTGCCGACGTATAACAGAGACTGAAACATTGCTCACACTTGTCTGAGGTGGTCATTTTGACTGCAATCTTGTTTTAGGTTGGCACTTTGTTTTTGAATATTGTATGCTTTTCGAATGCGTATCTGTGCTGCAGTAGAACGCCTTAGCCTCACAGCAAACATTTTGGTTTACAAGCTGTCACTGCTGTCTTCCCAGGAGAGTGGCTGTACTGGTTTCTTCTGGAAGTCCTGAGGGATGTACGGGACCAAGATATGAGAGCAGTTGGGGCAGACTTTGATCCCAGGGGAGCACCCCACAGGCTCTGTGCTGGCAGCCCCAGAAACTTGATCCACTCCAAAGTAGAACCAAACAACTCTGGCAGGGGCAAACTGCAACTGCAGTGCACTGACTGAGAGCAATGCAATAAATCCTGATCGAGCCAGCCAAAACTCGAATCTAGAATCTTCTGATCAGTCAGACACGTTATCCATTGCGCCACTGGCACACACTGTTCAAGGAGTGCTCATTAGCATGCTGTTTGGAAAGAGGACATGGACCGGTAAACATGGAGTTCCTTCAACGCATGCTGTGCTTTGTTGTCATGGCAAGTTGTGGTGTCGATAGGATGCTTTTACACAGAGCATGTGACAGTCCCTCCATAGAAGAACTGTGAACCAGGCTCTGAGACTTTCTCTTCTCCAGGAGGAGGTTGCAAACGTTAGAGTTATTTTTGTCAGAGCAGCTGCAGCACACCTGGGTGGAGGCCCACAGCTAGGCTAGAGGGCAACCTTTAGCCAGGCCTTCCCTGGTGGTCTTGTGGTTAGGACTTAGTGCTCTTACCGCTGTGGCCTGGGTTCAATTCCTTGTCAGGGAGCTTCCTTTTCACCTCCATGGTAAACTTCGAGCAGTGTTGCCGATGATCTCTTCACGAAAGCAGCTCTGAATGCAAAAGATGTCCTTCGAGCCGCACTGTAAGACGTAATAAGACACACTCTGGCACAGACATCCAGTCTGCACGCTGGAATACACACTATTATCTCATGGTTGAGACGCAGCTTCAAAAATTTGTTTCAAACCGGAAGTACAAATTTGCTTGAAATAACGCAAAAACAATCAATTTACACTTTTTAGTGAAATATTTGTGTCCTAATAGTGTTTTTAGCAGTGTGGGACACATATATGACTGTCAACAGCTCAAAAAATGTGTTTTGGAGTTTCGTGACCCTTTAAGGTACAAATGGTAGAGAAAATACACACATGAAAATCTTACTTTGTTTTTCTTCTAACTAAGTATATTTTTATATGTTTTGTTGTTTTGTCTCAAATTATTTTATTTAGGACACAAATGCCTCAAATGCAGCTTTAACATCATTGGAATAAATGATATTTTAACATATTCAAATGGAAAAGTTAACATATTAAAAAGGAATAATTATTTACAAGGTTACTTTTATATCTGCATTTTTATAAACTAAAGCAGTTTTGTCCCAAACCTTTGAAAAATAGTCCATGTTGTTTTTATATTTTTAGATGCTTCATTTATTACTGATTTTTCTTTATGCTTTCAAAATATGTAACTATGCATTTGAAGTGATATTGTGCTATTTTGCTACATAGTAGAAGTGAACTAGTTTTGTTTTGTGTTAAAGCCACAATGGCCCTGCATAAAAGTGCTTTACTGGGACCTTATAGGCACATTTTGTGCCTGGACTCAACTTAGTATTAGTGGGACCTAACTTGTTAATTACTAAATGCCCACAGAGCATGCTCATAGGACATACTTCTGACCCAGATAGTATACCTATACTTCGCCCATTGTGGCTATATACACTACACTTTGTGTGGACTTGCTGTGGGCCCTCAGTGAACTTCTGTTTCGAGTGGGCCAGCCCACAGTTTGGTCTAGCGACATTGTATATGTTTTTGGTATAGACATGTTAGTTTGGGAATTTGTGCACTAAAACTGTACACTCAAGTACATGAAGGTGAGCTTAAGCAAACTGCATTAAACATTCAAAACTATTGTATAATAGGCTTAGAGAGACAATAGAAAAGCATATCTTAATTAAGATATAAATTGGATCCAATTAAAATATTGTAGAAATTATCCTAAAGGATTTTCCTGTATTGTACTATAAAATAATCCTATAGGAATGGTTGCAAAATATGATGAAAATTCTAAAATAACTCCTTCAAAGAAATCTGATAGGATGCTTCTTTTGTGTCTGTATAATTGTAAAAGTTAGACTGATTTAGATCAGAAATCCACTACATGTTCATTAACTGAAAACACAGCTGAAGGTGCTACAATTAACACATAAACACCCTAGACAGCACAGCACAGCACCACTGCTTTTTTCTGTGACAGACATAGATCTCGTCTAGGATTTAAACCCAGGACCTTTTGCACCCTAAGTGAGAATCATACCCCAAGACCAATAAGCCATGTAGAAGTGCTTGGCAGTGCCAGAAAAAAATTCTGTGAAACCGGTCCAATCTACTTTTTGTTCATGTTGTTTTTGTTACGCAACTCCCTGGATGCATATTACAGTTCACAGGCAGTAAAAAACGGCCCAGTGGCCTAATGTTTAAGGCACCAGCCTTCGAAGCTGGGGATTGTGGGTTCAAGTCCCACCTGGGTTGTCTTTGATGCAGTTTTTTGAAGTTGGCTGTGCAGCACAATCCAGTGTGACCTTCAAAAAACTAGGTTCATACTCTTAGGTCAAAAAGACATTATAATGGAAAACTCTTCAGAGAAGCTGATTTGTCATTAGTTGCACACACCAGATCGTCTGAATGCAATATGATATAGGGATCCTAAAGTGCTGTTCTCTGAGTTACAAGAACTTCCTGAGTCATACAACAAATATAGCAAATGCTAGTATTGGCCCAGTGGCCTAATGGATAAGGCATCACCCTTCAAAGCTGGGGAATGTGGGTTCAAGTTGTGTTTGTTGGGTTACTTTTAAGTTGTGTGAAAAAATCCTGACTTGTCTACTCAAAGCTTAGGTGTAATGATCTGAGGACAATAGTTAGCTTCAAATTCTCAGACTTGCTGCACACTTCAATTAAGATTCATCCGATCTTGCTTGAATTATCCAATTACGTTACAAACATAAAAGGTTTAGCTAAGCTCTGGTTATGGAGATCTTGACTTCAAGTACCCGGTGGCTTTCAACTAATAGTCTCATGTTTGGTGGATGATGATGAAATGCAAACTAGAAAATAGCTGCAGAAAGGTTGTGATTTCATGCTAATGAGAGTGGCCTTGACTGGAATTTGAAACTCAAGACCAGTCACACCATACGCAAGAACCATACCCCAGGACCAATTAAACACAAATATGGATGATTGCACAAAGAAAATTTTTGTCCATTAGTTGCACATATCTTATTTGACGGAATGCAAACTGGCATTGAGATCCTAAAGTGCAGTTTTCCATGCATTGGCATCTTGTTGAAAGCTCCTTGGCTCTCTCCGCTGGTGTGCTGGCCTTCATGCACAGCCTGGTCAGGTGTACAGAGAGAGTGGTCTGTGGCTTCTGGCACTCCAGGCACTAGACAACGTTGCTATCAACTGACCTGTAAAAACACACATTCACCGTTCATAATGTCATGAACAAGAACATTTTTAAACCAGGCACACAATTTTCTACATGAATTCAATAACCAAAAACATGAAGACAAAATAAACTAAATATTGATATATATATATATATATTTTTTTTTTGGTTCGCACATGTACTTGCTGAATTACCTCAAGAAATAAATTGGAATATTTCAAGATTAATTAATTAAATTAATTAAAAACACATTATTTCATTTACCAGAAACATAAATATAATGTTACACTGAATTCATTACTTTTTGTGTTCCACCCAAAGATTCGGTGTGGCTTTTTCTGGCCACCACTAAGAAATTTTTCTCAGGGCACCTCTGCTTTTTGGGTTGCTGAATAACACTTATAATATATCCTGAGAGAGTGTATAGGTTAACTTTAATTAAAGAATTATTCTGGATGAACAAGCTCTGAAAAAAAATCATATTCATTTTTCAAAAAAAGGAAAATTTTTTATGTCTCTGTCATGATGACTGTACATAATATTTTACTAGTTATTTTGCAAGATTCCAGCATTCAGCTTAAAGTGCAATTTTAAGGATTAAGCAGGTTAACTAGGAAAGTTACTGGATAACTTTGTTTTGTGAACAATAAAATATATTCTTAAGGAGGCTAATATTATTGACATTAAAATAGTTTAATTGCTTTTATTTAAGCCAAACTAAAATAAAGGAATACTATAAAAACTGACTTTTACAAGAAATATTTTTTTAATTCAATTCAATTCAGCTTTATTTGTATAGCGCTTTTACAATGTAGATTGTGTCAAAGCAGCTTCACATAAATGGTCATAGTAACTGGAACAGTGTGGTTCAGGTTTTAGTGTTTAAGTTCAGTTCAGTTCAGTTTAGCTCAGTTCAGTGTGATTTAATCACTACTGAGAGTTCAAACACTGAAGAGTCAATTCATCGATGCGTAGCTCTACCAATCCTGAACCATGCGAGGCAGTGGCGACAGCGGAGAGGGAAAAAAAACTTCACCTGAGGGGAGTGAAGAAAAAAAACTTTGAGAGAACCAGACTCAGTTGGGCACGGCCATTTTAATTTCTCCGCTGGCCAAAAGTCTTGTGCAGAGCTTCATTCGCCGTGGTTTAGGCTGGAAGATGGCCTCAGCGAAGACTCGTCTGTCCCTGGAGCGTCGCTGGAATCAGACTCATGTTCTCTACTCCCCACGACCATCAGCGCAGCAGCAGCTCAGGATATGGCCTGGTCCCGGATATGGAATCCGGGAAATTTATAAGAATTACTGTGAAGATTCCTTTGTTCTTTACAGGAGGAATTTTGACTTGACAGCTGTGTATCTGTATAGATAAACACACACACACACACACACACACACTCACACACTATTTCCCTAATTTGCAGAAGATAACACACACACACTCACACACTTTTTCCCTAATTTGCAGAAGATAACCAGTTGTTTGAACTGATTATGTGATGCTTGGATACTTATGTGGTTATGCGATTCAGATCTTGACCGAGAGGGGGAAATATTTGAATTAAACGTAATGCTTCTTGTCAGCGGTACTTATAACGGAAAAAACTACATTAACGTTTGTTGATTGCAGACGGTGGTGGAAATAGACCTGGTCCTATTGAATTCGCGTTTTTTAGATAAATATTGTGTAGATAAAGTTAGTTATTTCGGTTTTAGGTTAAAGTATACTGTGTAGTGTTTATATTGTTCATGTATTGTTAGTATTTGTAGTTTTAGTGTACAGTTTGATGGGTTAAGGTTTGTAGTTTACTTAGTGTAGGTTGCATATATAACGTTAAGATTTTCGCTGATCAAGTGTTCGTCTAATAATCATTAAGTTAACTATTTACTAGTGTTTGAGTAGTTTGCATCGTTGTTTTGTAGTTTAACTAAAGTTTTAGCGTCTACATCACTGTCTCCGCGACTGGACACTGGTGAGTAAAACTTCAATTGGTTCATAGCCGATGTGCGTCAAAAAAAACATAAAATCTAATTCAATTAGACTAAAACAACATTTAACTTACCTTTATTAGAGATTATCTATCTTCCAGTGATGTGACTGCTAGTTGCTCCAGGCACGTATTCAAGGCGGATCCCATTTAGGGATTTCCCCATTTTATTCGTCTGAACAGATCATTGGGATTTTAAAACAGAGCTGATCAAGTATACTTGATTGCCGTGTTCAGAAATTCCAATCACGCACTAGCACTAGGAAGATAGTTAGAAACCTCTGTTCTTTGCTTCATTACAGATTTTTATTGTGAGTATTGATTATATTTTAAGTTAGGTTAGGCAATATAAAAGGGGCTAGCTTTTATAGTGAGAATACAAAGTCCAAAAGTAGACTAGTTATCAAATAGGCAAATTAGACAGACTTCACATAATTAATCAGATAATAATTTAATGTGGCAGCTAAATTAGTCAAAGTCTTTGAACAATTTCTTATCTACACTGTAAAAACATTATTGTTCTTGCTGCTTTTAGTTAAGGCAACATAAAATGTTAAGCTGTACTAGTTGGCAACTTGTATTTTTGAATTGACAAGACATTTAATGCAGACTGAGCAATACATTTATGGAACGTTTTGACAAAAAAATAAAAATAAATATATATATATATATATATATATTTTTTTTTTTGTACAAAAAAAAAATTTTTGTATATAATATGTAATTATAGTAATCAAAAATGTCAAATAGAAAAATATGTTATTATATTAATGTTAATGCACTAAATTAATGCAGGCTCGATGAGCATAAGAATCTTCTTTCGAAAATATTATCATGGTAATGTGGCCAGGTGACTGGTGCTCTACATTAACATTTATTTAAAATGTTATTTAAAAAAAACATTTTATGTAAATTTTTGTGCTTTAATTCTTGTAGAAACATGGAAAATTTGGAGGTGTGAGTTCAGTTACCAAATGGAGGCGTGTCCAGAATATACTTCATAATCTCCATACTACACAAACACTTGACATCAACAACCAAATGGCTGGTCTCAATGAATATCTTCTGGCAAATTCTGAAACAGGACAAGATGAAGAAATGAACTGTGATAACATCTCAAATTTCAAACAACACAAACACCAACACTGACCTTGAAAGAGACATTGATGATGTCACTGATGATGATGATGATGATGATGACAGATTTACAGACTACCTCAGCAATTTCAGCGAGGAAGAAGATTTAGATTTTAGTGACACACAAGACAGAGGCTCCTTTGATGACTTGCCAGATGAGCTGCGTCAGTGGGTTGTAGAGTGTGGTGTGACACAAAATGCCGCCGACAGCCTACTTAAAATTCTAAACAAACACATCCCCTTACTTCCTAAATGTGTGAGAACTTTGATGAAAATTTCACACACACGTAAGGTCAAAATTAATGGATGGTGGGGATTATGTCCATTTTGGAATATTGGAACACTTGCTCCAAAACAGAGATGCCCTGATGTCACAAACTGACAAAATTAAGATGCAGGTCAATATAGATGGACTGCCATTATTCAAAAGCTCACAGAAGCAAATTTGGCCAATTTTAGGAAAAATTTATTTTGAAAGGGACCCGTTTGTCATTGGTGTCTTCTGTGGAAACAGCAAACCTCGCAATCCTAACCAATATCTCCCAAGATTTTGCAGAGGAGGTTTCCGCACTAGGACAAGGTTTCACTGTGGCTGAAAGGCTGTTTCATCTTTCCCTGGACTGCTTTATCTGTAATGCTCCTGCACGATCATTCATAAAACAAACAAAGGGGCATGGAGGTTATAGTGGTTGCGATCGTTGCACGCAGGAAGGATCTTATATGGGATGGAAAATTATATTCCCAGAAACACATGCCCCACTCAAGACGGATGAGTCATTTACAGAAATGCATGATGACAACCACCACAGAGGTCACTCTATACTCAATACATTAAGTTTGGGAATGGTCACACAATTCATGCTGGATTATATGCATGATGTTTGCCTCGGTGTGACAAGGAAGATGATCAATTTTTGGACCAAGGGCAACCTAAAAAACAGACAGAGCTTCCATATAATAAGTAACATCTCAGAGAGTCTTTTAGGAATGTCAAAACACATACCCTCTGAATTTGCACGAAAGCCACAATCACTCTCTGAACTGGATCGCTGGAAAGCTACTGAGTTTAGGCAGTTTCTTCTGTACACTGGTCCAGTAGTACTGAAGGATATTCTTCCAACACCACTTTACAACAACTTACAATCACTGTCGGTTAGTATCTATCTGATGCTTTCCCCAACCACCTGTGCTCATTACTGTGACTATGCTGATAACCTGGTTAGGTACTTCCTTGAACAGTTCAAACAACACCTTAGCAACCGCCTAGCAACACCTTAGCAACCACCTAGCAACACCTTAGCAACCACCTAGCAACACCTTAGCAGCCACCTAGGAACACCTTAGCAACCACCTTAGTAACTGCCTAGCAACACCTTAGCAACCGCTAAGGTGTTGCTAGAAGGTTGCTAAGGTGTTCCAACGTGGTGGCTAAGGTGTTGCTAGGTGGTTGTTAAGGCATCGCTACGCTTTCTCGAAAGAAAATATTTTTTTTTACCCAAACATGTAAAAAGTAATTGCAAAGATGGCAAAAGCATCTTGCTATATTAAAGTTATTGCAAGACAGAGAGGAGGGTTTTGAAAAGAAAGGAGGAGGATTTAGAGCGGGGATAGCAGAGGTAGAGGGGCGGGGTACGTAGCTGTTGGATCTTGGGGTTTGAAGTTTTTTGTCAGAGGAGGGGATTAAGAAGGGACAGGAAGTGGTCGTGTGCAGATTTGAACAGCAGACCGTGCAGGAAAGATTACAGCATCCTAAAAAAACTCAGTTGTAAACATCTGTATCCATGGCCCCCCAGTAGAGACATTCCTTCCACTGAGTAACGCGAATAGCGCATTTTGCAAAAAAATTATTTGTGGTAAGTGTGAAAAATGTGTTCCCCCATAGCCTCTTATAAGGAAGGACTGAACAGATGGTTTCTGTATAATGTGCGAATGCTGTGTGAAATTCAGCTAATGAAAGTGTGTGGGTTGGGAGCTAACGGGTGATTTAAGTGTAATAGTGAATTCACAGCAATCCACCTGTTCTTCTGCCAAGGGAGGTGCTATGGGTAAAAGAAGTGTAAAAAGGTCAATGTCAGCACCTGATAGGATGAGGTTCTTGATGGCGTTGGAGATCAGGGGTGGTTCCAGGACTGGAGCATTATGCGGAATGAGAAGGGGTGTGGCTGTGGTAAGGGTGAAGGGGGCCGTGCGGAAGAAATGTGAGTGGGAAGGGTAGACTGTTGGGGAGGGTTAGTAATGGAGTTGGGTGCTTGGTGAAGGGATATAGAGTAGAAAAAGGTTGGGATACTGGAAGAGGGGAAAGGAGTAGGGAGAGGAAGAGCATTAGGATTTGTAGAGAAAAGACTGGGTAAAAATAAGCTGGGTTAAAGAGTTAGGGTGGTAGGATGGGAGAGAGAATTGAGAAGGATTGAGAGTGGAAGGGGTGGCTGGATAAGTAGAGCTGGAGGCCAAGGGAGGGGGGTGGGAAGTCCAATAGTGGCATCATGATCCGGTGGATTGTCCATGTTTTGGAATGTCAAGGTAGATGCAGTTTGTCCGGTTCCGTGGGATTGCTTTTTATTGCCTTTCTTAGTTGCTTTATTTGATGGTCCAGGGAGATTTTGTTTATACGAACGGTTCTGCTGTCCTGAGGGGGCGGAGTTGGTGATGAGATGGATTCATAGTTTTAGTAGTTCTGTTCTGTTTAATTGTTGATATCAAAAATTCAATTGTTGATTTCAACAAGTAAATTGCTACTAGTAAAAATTGGTTTGCCCTCCACACACTTCTCCACTGTTAAATCCTCTCTTCCCTCACACTCACAGTTCTCACTTCTTGATGTAAATAGTGCAGCAGAAACACTCTGTTCCACTTTTACTTTGTTTACTCATCTGCTTACATCACCTTCCCTGCAACTCCACACATTCAATACAATTTCGCAATCCAGCAGGGATCATACACCATTACCCCATGTAGTTCAGTAAGAAATCTTAGGGTGATTCTAGATGATCAGTTGTCCTCCAAAGAGGACATTGCTAACACAGCTCCATCATGCAGAGATGCACAGATCTGACGGTTATTTCTGCTGAGTGTGACATGGCAGGGAAAGAAACAGCATCTGTAAGACTGAAACCATGGTGCTTGACTGAAAAAAGGTGGCCATGGCCAGTCCGTAGGAGAGTCCTTACCCCGAATGGAGTATCTGCGTTTTATATTTTTCATGAAGAATGGAATGTGATATTAAAAGATGGATCAGTGCAGCGGCAGCAATAAAGCAGTTGATGTGATTGTTGGGGTGAAGGAGCTGAGACGAAGGCAATGTTCTTAATTTACCGCTCAATCAAAATTCCTGCTCACACCTATGGTCATGGCTGAAAGGACAAGATCTCGGATACAACCAGAAACATTTTACAAAGTGTTATGAACCGCTTGTTTGAGTAACAACATAAAAGAGAGATGAGCCAATAAAATAGCTTGAATGCTAATTATTTATTATAAATGTAACTCATAGAACAATCAATCAAAGCAACCAACAAATGTCTAGGGATAATTAATAATGAAGCTAAAAACTTAGGGTATAAATCACAACAACACTTTAACTACATGATATAAGTAACACAAATCAAAACCATGAGGATAAAGAGTTAATGAGATTGTAGGTCTTGACATGAGGACTCCCGAGTAGCCACAGGGTCCTGGGGTAGCTAGCACAACAACTTTTATATACCCATTGATGAGCAATGCCAGCATCCAATGCTTTTGGATCCAATGGATTTACCACATACTCCAATCTGGATTTCTCGTTCAGGGAGTTAGATAGAGAACATAATCCAAAACAACACTAGCTACATGAACACACTAGAGAGTAGAGTACAGATGTATCTGCACATGTAAAAATCACTTGCAAAGAGATTTCAAGCCGCAGAAGTGCTGTTTGCCAGATGTTTATGAAGCTGTTCTTCTTTCAGCCGCCATCATCATTTATGGTAAACGCGACACATTTGCAACCCCACCTACTGCAGTGTAGGAGTGTTGGAAAACTGTATACCGTCACTCAGCCTTTTCAATCATTATTCAGACATGAAACATCCTGTGCACATCAAAAAATGTTTTGCTGCATTCATGTCATGTGTGCAACTTTTTGTCCATGTGTTTCTAAAGCTGCGTCGAATTAGCGAAACTCTGTAGACACTGATCAGATCTGTACGGTTTCTCTCCTGTGTGAATCCTCTTTTGTGTTTTCAGATGTGTTTACTGATTAAACCTTGTCACAGTGTGAACACTTGTACGGTCTCTCCAGTGTGGATTGGCTGGTGCAGTTTCAATTTTGCAGCTGTAAGAAAAGTCTTCTTACATTCAAAGCACATATACTCTTTCACACCAGTGTGGATCTTCATGTGTTCATTAAGGTTTGCTGATTGGTTGAAACTCTTCCCACACTGAGTGCATGTGAATGGTTTCTCTCCAGTGTGGGTCTTCATATGTTTATTAAGGTCTGATGAGTTACTGAAACTCATCCCACACTGAAGCTGCGGTCACACTAGAGTTTGAGCATGCAAAATTCTGTTGTACAGAGCTGCGAAAAGGGACAGGATTAACCAAGATGATTAGACATTAAAAAAGTGAGCAATTAGTCCATATTTTACGTTTCTGCCCAGAGAGGTCATGTTTTGATCTTCGATTGGTCTAACATAGTCAAGTAATGTGGTTTTGCAGGTCAGAGTTCACCAAGCTTGAACTTTGCAAGGCAGTAAACTACGAAACTTGGTGCACTAACCTTTCTGGTTTGACGCATTCACGTGTGTATGAATGGAAGTCTATGGGGAGAAAGGTCAAGTGTAACCGCGGCTTAAGTGGTGGTTTCTCTCTAGTGTGGATCCTCAAGTGTTTATTAAGGTGTGATGAGCAGTTAAAACTCCTCCCACACTGAGTGCATGTGAATGGTTTCTCTCCAGTGTGGATCCTCATGTGCTGATTAAGGTTTGATGATTGGCTGAAACCCTTCCCACACTGAGGGCATGTGAATGGTTTCTCCCCAGTGTGGCTCCTCAAGTGTTTATTAAGGTGTGATGAGCAGTTAAAACTCCTCCCACACTGAGTGCATGTGAATGGATTCTCTCCAGTGTGAATCATCATGTGTTGATTAAAGTTTGATGATTGGTTGAAACTCTTCCCACACTGAGTGCATGTGAATGGTTTTTCTCCAGTGTGAATCCTCATGTGAATCTTAAGATTGTCTTTTCTTCCAAAACTCCTTCCACACTGAGTGCATGTGAATGGTTTCCCTCCAGTGTGGATCCTCATGTGAATCTTAAGATTGTCCTTTCTTCCAAAACTCTTTCCACACTGAGTGCAGGTGAAACAATTTTTGTCTCTCCTTTTCAAAATATCATCAGTCTGTAAATGAGTTTTTTCCTCAATTTTGACATAATGTTTCTCCTCTTTACTCCCCTCATTCTCTTCAATTAGGTCTGAAATAAATAAATAAACATTAGTTTACAATAATTCTTAAAAACTCTCATCAAAAGCTGAAAAGTGAAAAGACACTGGAAATATTGGCTACACACACTGTAATTTTGATGCACATTAAATGTAAAATAAATCAGATCATGTTGTGTTTGGTCCATTAACGTGTACACATTTAAGCAGATGCAATTCAATTAATCTTTATCTTGTGCTTTTGCAATGCAAATTATGTCAAAGCCGCTTAACATAGAAGTTATAGTAAATTTAAACAGTGTCTGTCCAGTTTTCAGCATTTCTTACATAATTGATCATAAAAATAACTTTGGTCATATTGATAAGACAGAGATTAGAAAGCAGTAAATTTTTATTCGTATATATTCCTAATCACAACAAAATGTTTTTCAAAAATTTGTAAAGCAGACAGGGAATACTTGTTTATTCTGTGCCTGACTGGTGAACGCATCAGAAAAAAAAGTTCTGGGGTAACAGCTGAGAATATTTGCCTCACAGACATGAGACACATCTGTACAGCATCTGCATAAAGGCTGAAATTTGAACCTTTCCCCCCTTGTGTGCTGTTGGGTCATTTTTCATCAATTCTGGGTTGATTTTGATGCTTAATTTGGCCAAAACTTTCTCTAAGTTTCAGCAGACGGACTGATATTTGAGGACATCTTATTTTGACATATTCTGGGAAAATGATTTGGAAAAAACAAACAAACAATACACTCTGGACAAATTTACTCCCTTTACGTTATATTCATGGCAGTTTTTTTTCTCCATTGGCCTCTATTATAACAAAAAATTTTGACTGCAAAGTCATGACAGCATATAATCATGCATTTATGATTGTTGGGGTTTTCTGTGATGACAGTCAAAAAGGAAATGGGTAAGAGTGTAAAGAAAGAGGAGGAGAGTTGAAGAGGGCAGCATTATGTTGTGTGTAGAATAAAGAGAAGTTGAACTGTTGCAGTGCAGGGACAAGAGTAGAGAAACCAGATCGAGACAAGCAGTGTAAACTTAACGAATAGCTGTGAGAAACAAAAAGCAAAAGTATGTATTGAAGCAACAAAGCAAAAACTGCAGTTTTGTTACTGAAGTGCTCGTGACGTCTGTGAATGAGTGCGTCACCAAAAACTTCAGTGCAGTGTGTCCTGAACAAAATCAACTTATCGATTTATCTCGCTGGCATGGAGTCAGCTGCCGAAAGCCTTCATCCGGCAGTCGACAGTGTCAGAGTTTCCTGTTAGACACCCGTGACTGCTACTCATCGGCTGGGTTCGTCGACGCCCTCAACCTTCACATCCACACCTCCACATTCACCATTCCCCTCTCATTTCCCTTGACCAAAAGTTTTTGTTTTCCTTGCCCAAATTCTCTTTTTATTTCTTTTGTTTTGTTTTCTCCCTGTACTATTATCATCATTATTATTTTTCCCCATATTCAAATCTGATGAATCTGCTGGCCTGAAATCATTTGCATTTTTTCCTTTACTTTCATTTGAGTTATAAGTGCTGAGGGTTTTGTGTTTCATTGTGATTATTGTTATATTGTTTGTTTTGGACTTCTGGTTGGAGCAACACCATGTAAAAACGCAAACTGTTGAGGTCCTCACGTGAAACTTGAAATTTCGTTTAATATTGCTCTTATCCTAAATTAAACCTAACCTATACTGGAAAACAAGTGTTTATAAAAGTGTATGAGTCTAGCTGTTCTGAGGGTAATTCAACTTGAATCAGGATGAATAATGGCCGAAGCAAGCGTAGGGAGGCGGAATCCGCTAATAGCCTCCATGCTAGTGCTAACCCTGAAGTGCCAGCTGCATCTAAAAAAAAAAAAAAAAAAAAGAGATGGCTCCGACAAGTGATAACAGTGCAGTCCTTCAAGCTTTTGATGCACTAAAAGGTGATTTGATTGCTAAATTGAAGAAAAGGCCATAGCGCAGTCAAATGAACTTTGCAATCAAATTGACCAGCTTCAGACAGAGTTATGCAATGCTGTGGAGCACATTAACGCCAGAGTGGAAGCAGCTGTCTGGTCTGGAGTCTGTGTTGGGTGGATACTTTGACTCTCTTACTACCCTGGAAAAAGAGTTTAGAATCATGAAAAAGGAGCTGGCTCTGCTGAGAGACCTAAGCAAGGATCTTAAGGAGAGGTCTCGCCACTCAAATTTCCACATTACAGGAGTTACAAAGGACAGGAGCACGGCAGACGCGTGACGGAATTTGTAGCTGGCCTCTTGAAAGATACCGTGAACCTCGAGAAGACCCCACTTCTGGACCGGGCACACAGCATTCTCAGCAGCAAACCAGTGGATGAAAAGGAACCGCAACGCACCTTCGTGATTAAAAGCCACTACTTTTCTGAAATTTTTTATATTTTGAAAAAGCCATTAAATTGAAGGAAATAATGAGAGTGCACTGGGCTGTCAAAGACAATACAACTGTTAATGTCACTCTGCGGCTATGTTTTAAATGACCACTATAGCATGTTTGTTGTTGTTATTCCTAGTTCTCAAGTATATTTAGTCAATAATGAGGTAGCTTTGTAGTAAAACATCAAGAGCTGTTCAAATTGTTTTGTTTTATATGTTAGTCCCACAAATGTCAGCTAGTTAAGAGTGGGAGTAGCTGGAAGTGTGTCCAAGTTTACATGCAAGGTTTCAATATTGTGTTGTTTTGTGTTTATAAGTGTATGTGGACCTTTGGAACTTTTAATAAAAACTGATTAGCGGAAAGCAAGTGTCTTGGAGGAGTGTAATTAACAATCAGTTGGGATAAATAATGAGGGCCTAGACCATGTAGGGCTTTATACACAAAGAAAAGGATTTTAAATTTGATTCTTTGTGTCACCGGTAGCCAATGTAGAGACCTCAGAATAGGAGTGATGTGTGCATATTTTGGGATTTTTGTTAAGAATCTAGCTGCTGCGTTTTGAACTAACTGTAGGCGAGCAATCTGAGACTTAGGCAGCCCAAAATAGAGCGAGTAGCAATAGTCCAACCGGGAGGTTATAAGTGCGTGTATGGCAATTTCTAGAGAGTGTGAAGGAAGAGAGGATTTCATTTTTGAAAGAAGGTGGAGTTGGTAGACACTATTTCCCACCACTTTTGAGATATGTTTATCAAATTTTAAGTTCTGGTCTTATGTTATGCCCAGGTTACGTACCTGGGGTGATCTGAACTCCTCCAAGTTACCCAGCCTGGGGCGTTTACAGTCAGACAAATCATTGGGCTCAAATAAAATCACTTCTGTTTTCTCCACATTTAGAAATAAAAATTTCTCAGAAAGCCATGCTTTTACCTCTTCCAAGCATAGTGAAAGGGAGTTCACAACAGAGGACTCATTTTCCTTTTTGAGTGACATATAGATTTGTGTATCGTCTGCATAAAAATAAAAATGCAGGCCATGTTTACTGAAAATAGAACCTAGAGGGAGCATATAAAGAGAGAATAGTGAAGGTGCTAGAATTGAGCCTTGGGGAAGACCACACGTTAACGGTGCCGTGGAGGAGGAAAAGTTACCAATTTTGACAAAAAACTTCCTGTCGGAGATGTATGATTTAAATCATTTCAGCACTGTACCCTTCAGCCCAACCCAGGACTCTAGCTGAGATAATAACACAGAGTGGTCAATAGTATCGAAGGCTGTGGATAAATCCAGCAAAATTAAGGCCACGTGATTAACAGCATTAGTGAGGAGATAGATGTCATTCAAAACTCCTAATAAAGCGGATTCAGTGCTATGGGCCGGCCTAAAGCCAGATCGAAAAGGCTCAGCGATATTATTCTGGGATAGAAATCTTTGTAATTGATTAAGTACATTTTTTTTCTAAAACAGAAAACAGAGCAGATCTGAAAAGTTGAAGAGACATGGTAAGTCTGTCCTTTTTCCATTTATGTTCAGCCTGTCAATATTTTTGTTTTAAAGTACGTGTCTCTAACATTTTCCAAGGTTCAGATTTTATTTTTTGTCTGCATAATTTCAGGGGTGCAGATTTGATAGCCGCTATTTGGCAGACCGAGTGCAGCAGATCCAGATGTTGCTCTGCATCCAGTTCTGATGAAGGGTCATCTAGGCGCGATTTGACGTAGAAATCGGTAAAGCGCTGGTTAAAATTCGAGCTAAAATTGGATGTGTAGATTGTTGACAGCATGGTAGGCGTATAAAGGCAATATGCAATCTTCGTGAGGGATGGCGTAAATAGAATAGGTATGTAATCGGAAATTAAAAATTGGGAGAGTACAATGTTGGAAAGCTTAATGCTAAAAGGAGATCCAGTGTGTGGCCCAGGGCGTGTGTGGTTTTATGTATCCATTGAGTGATGCCGAAGGTTGATGACAGGTTGATGAAATCTTGAGCAAAAGAGTTTGATTGACAGCAAATGTGAATATTAAAATCGCCTACTAGTATGAAACGATCGTCAGAAATTGTCATGTTGCCGATCAGTTCAATGAAGTGCTTGATGAAATCTTTTGTGGAGTGAGGTGGGCGATAGATTATGTCTATGCATAGTGGGCCGTTCCAGTCTAAATGAAGTAGTTGGACTTCAAAGCTATTAAAGCTTAAATCTGGAAGTAGTCATCTTGCCATGTCAAATTTTTATTTTAAAGTTAAAATCTGATAATGTTTATTTACAGGAGTCACATCTGTTGAAAAACGACTATTCTAAACTTAATAGAGGAGGCTATACACAAATATATTATTCTAACTTCAATAACAAAAGTAGGGGAATTGCTGTACTCATTCATAAGAATGTACAGTTTGTTATGGATTCAAAAGTGTTGGATAAAAATGGCAGATACATAATAATCCAAGGTTAACTTTTTAACACGTCTGTAGTCCTGGCCAATGTACAATTTTTCAGAGATTTATTTTCAATTTTGCCTAGTCTCGACAAACACAATTTTATTTTAGGAGGCGATATAAATTATGCTTTGCACCAAATTTTGGACCGCTCTAGCTCTTCGAGTAATACATTAAGTCAGCCAGCACAATGTATCAACTCCTTCCTTCAGACACATGGTGTAAGTGACCCCTGAAGATTTAAATATCCACCTTCCAAGCAATTTTCCTTCTATTCACCTGTGCATCAAACATATTCCAGGACTGACCATTTTCTCCTGGACAAGCAGTTACTTCCCTTAATGTCAGAAGTAGAGTATGGTAGTATTGTTAATTCAGACCATTGTCCAGTCTCACTAAAGCTATATTTTCAAGGCAATGTAATCCCCCAACGTACATGGCGGTTTAACTCAAGACTCTTGGCAGACAAAGATTTTGTAAAATTTATTAATGCTCAAATTGATTTCTTCCTTGAGACAAACGAATCCCCAGAGATAAGTTATAGCATCCTATGGGATACTCAGAAAGCATATATAAGAGGACAGATTATTTCATATCAAGCTAGTGCAAATAAGCTTCACTCAACATCACCCTCCGAAGAGCTTCATAAGAAAAGACTTCTGCAAGAGCAATATGACTCCTTGACAGATGAAAATGCAGAGAATCTCCACATAAGATCACGCCAGATTCATTGTGTACTTGGTGAACGAGCTGGCAGGTTTTTGTGTTACCAACTGAAAAACTCCTCAGCAGCTGGTTTTATAGCAGCAGTTAGTAAGGATGATGGCAGTATTATTACTGATCAACAGGGAATTAATGATCAATTTAAAAACTTCAATAAAACTCTTTACAGCTCTGAGGTAAACAAAATTGAACATATTAAGAGCTTTTTTTAATTATTTAGAATTACCATCCCTCTGTGATTCAGATCAGTTGGCATTAGAAGGACATATAACACCTTGTGTAGTTAAAAATGCAATCACAAAATTGAAAACCGGAAAAGCACCAGGCCCTGATGGCTTCCCGTCCGAGTTTTTAGGAAGTTTACTGCCAAGCTAACACCCCTGTTGTGCCAGTGCTCAATGATGCTTTACAAACAGAAGGAGAACTAGAAAAGCAATAACCTTAAAGGGCCATGAAACCCCCTCGTTTTAGCAGGGTGTTTTCACACCTCTACTTCGGAAAAAGTCAGAAAAGCGGGCGTGTCCAGCTCTGTTTAGGGGGGAGTGTCGGAGGAATTAAAGTGGGATGGTGTGAGAGTGTCTATTTGGGCACGCGCGAGTTTCAGTCAAAATACTTATACGAGAAAGGGATGGTGTATTTTTTACAGTCATTGTGTTTAACCTACATGGACATCTGTAGTTGAATTATTTGCCAGATTATTAAATGTTGGACTTTAACTGCAGTTTGGCTCTTTCATTCAGGGAATTCATTCATGCCCCTCGCGACAAATGCGATATTTGATTCGAGGATCTGCTCTAAGCGTGTATTTTTCATGCAATGTTTGATACCGCACGGCGAATGAGAGAAAAAAAAGCTCCGCAATTCCCGGAAACTTAGATGCACTCGGCAGGTAGCGTCAGAAAGCCGCGTGTGTTATTCCGGTCACAAAATGCGGTGCTAACAAGTTTGCACTCAGTGCAATAGTTAACTTAATTCGATACAAACAAACTGAATAAACAAAGAGCACTGGTCGCTCACTTACCAAATCTGTAGAGACAGAACAATCACCAGCAACTAGAGCCGCGTCTTTATGAAGAGAAGACTACAAGCTAATAAAAGCTTTAAGCTATAAAAGCAACACTCCACGCTTGTTTTGCCAACACAACGTGGCGTCTCTGGTGTAAACAGTGACACTAATGAATATTAATGAAGTTGCAGAATAGAGCGCGCTGATTGGTTTGAACCAAGTCGTACTCATGCATTAATGCATCACACTGTAAGACGTAATAAGACACACTCTGGCACAGACGCCCAGTCTGCACGCTGGAATACACGCTATTATGTCATGACCGTGACGCAGCTTCAAAAATTCGTTTCAAACAGGAAGTACGAATTTGCTTGAAATAACGCAAAAACAACCAATTTACACTTTTTAGTGAAATATAGGTGTCCTAATAGTGTTTTTAGCAGTGTGGGACACATATACGACTGTCAACAGCTCAAAAAATGTGTTTTTGGTGTTTCGTGACCCTTTAAGAAGGTAGAGAAAATAGGAGACTAATAATACATAAAAATAATGATAAAAAACATGAGAACAAGTAACAAGAAATAAACTCATTCCTCTTTCAATGAGTGCTAATGTGCATATAAGAGAACTAGGCAGCACACTCAGGGCTTTAAGATGGATTTAATTTAGTATTCTTATTATTAATCTGAATGAGGATGAAATGACTGAGTTGGTCTTTGAGAATGAAAATCAACCTGTTTGTTCCTGCAGATCTTCCTGTTTGACTGTGAATGTTTCTTCAATCTTCACATCTTCACTCTCCTCTTTAATAAACGCCATCTTTATAACAGTGTGGAGATCAGTCGCTTCAGCAGGAGTTTTTCTCTGTGTTTGGACACTTTATCCTGTTTAAAATGAACGAAACAATAAAAATGTTCTGTTTAAAATAAATAAAACTATGAACAGAAACAAAATAACTTCTCTTCAACACTTGCTTCAACAGTTTCTTTATATGAGAGTCATTAACAAACAGAAATCAGACAAGTCTGATCAAGAAACAATAGCCACTGATCAGCAGATTAAAACTAGTACTCCATTTCTTATATATAGTGATGTATATTTATAATGGAATGACATTGCGCTATTCAATCAATTAAACTTTCATTAAAACACTTATTACACAATTTTACTTTATTCAAGTATCTTCTTAATTGTTTTGTTTGTTTTATTTATCTTATTGTCTGTTTATAGCACTTTTTTGCACAAGACAAATTTCCTCTCCGGAACAAAAAGTTTATCCTATCTTTATTCAAAAAATAGACCTCATTACTGTAAGTTTTAGTAAATAGTACTACGTTGTATAAGGGTTAAAATAATATTGTCAACAGGTACATAATTTAGCACTGAATGAAAACACTGAAACTTTAATCAATCGCTTTATATAAGGGTAAACGCTTTAAAACAAACCTTTCTCCAGTTGAATCACAGCGCGAGAGCGGCGCAGGCTTATGACGTCACGAGTCACGCCAAAATAAAAGTCTTTTTTTTTTTACTTTTTTTGCCACTTACTCTTAGTCATGAGTCATGACTTATTATATATAGTTTTTCTCTGCGTTTGGGCATTTTATCCTGTTAAAAATTAACAAAGCAATAAAAATGTTCTGTTTAAAATAAATTAAACTATGAATAGTAACAAAATAACTTCTCTTCAACAGTTTCTTTATATGAAAGTAATTAACAAAAATAAATCCAGTAAGTTCGAGCAAGAAACAACAGCCACAAATGAGCTGATTAAAACTAGTACTCCATTTCTTATATAAAGTGATGTATACTTAGAATGAAGTGAAATTATGTTATTTAATCAATTAAACCTTCATTAAGACACTTAATACACGTACCTTGTTCAATAGTTCTTTTTACTTTGAGTAAAATAGTATTACGTTGTATAAAGGGTTAAAATAATATTGTCAACAGCAGGTACATCATTGGATGAAAAACCTGAAACTTTAATCAATCGCTTTATATCTGTGTAAAAGCTTTAAAACAAACCTTTCTCCAGTTAATTCACTTTTTTTTGTCATAAGAAAAAATATCTAAAACCACATACAAATACAAATAATACCATTAGAAAGAAAGGAAAAAATATTAATACAATTAAAGTATTATTATTAATGATAATAATAAAAATAATAATAATAAAATTGCTAAATTAAACGAATGAAATTAGAATGACACATTAACAAATAACTGTAAGGAAAGCAACTAAAATTGAAAATCTTCTTTAAATACATCTGGATAATATTTCAGGAATCTTAGATTTTTTTAATTCTTAATAAGATAAAGTGATTTTAAGAGGGAAATAAATTCTATTCTAAAATGAACAAAGGATGGGTAATTATTTGTGAATTTTTGTTTGTGAATGCAAAATTTGCCATATAAGATAAAAAAATGTATGATGCGTTCCAGATATTTAGCTTTTGGGTTATTATAATAAAAATTGTCTTTTAGATTAAAGCAATTCACAGCATTGGCAGAAGCAGATATATGAGAATTTAGAAGTAACCAAAATTGCTTGGATATTGGACAATCAAAAACATATGTAGTAGTGCAGGGGTGGCCAACCCTGTTCCTGGAGAGCCACCTTCCTGCAGATTTCAGTTGCAACGCAAATCAAACACACCTGCCTCTAATTATCACGTGGTGTTCAGGTCCTAATTAATTCCTCTGCTTGTTTGCAGAAAGAACAGAAGCTGTCGATGTCCAAAAAATTGTAAATACTAGAATTTACAGGGTAGATTTTATGTAAAAATTTTAAAATGTATTTCTTTTGTCTCGTTGAAAATGCAATATTACCCAGGTAAAAGCCAGGTTCTATTCCAGTCTATATCCTTAACCAAAGACCTCCAGTAAAACTTTCCTCTAGAAGAAATTTTCCTTTTAAATTGTAAAATTTGACGCGCAAAGCTATTGTTAAGTTTCTTATCTAATAGACTAACACCTTCTAAAAGCAAATTTACAGTTAAATGTACAGTGACTTTTAACTAGGTGAACTAAACCGGGTGATATTGCCTTAACAACTTTATTAAATTCATTAGGAGAAGTTGGAAAAAAGTGCTTGTTTGATGATGCAGGAAACATTCTTTCGTGAACCATTTACAACCTACCAAAGGATCCAATTAATATTATTTTTAAACCAACTTTGGAAAAATAATTATTTGTTTTTGATTGTAATATCTCGGTTATTCCATAAGAATAATCGGTGAGGAGAAAATTGTGAACATAACCAAGCTTCCAAGCAAGCAGACATTGCTGGTGGAATTTAGACAAAGCTAAAGATAGCTTGTAGGGAAGATAATTAAATTTAAGAAGAAACAAAAGACTACAGATTTTGTCAAAAAAAAGTAGTTGGGAATAAAAAAAAAAAGACGTTGGATTGGTTAGGCATCTCTTTATCCAACTAATTTTAAAAATGTATATGGTGTCAGAAAAATCTAATAAATTTACACCCCCTCTGCTTTACTATTAAAAAGAGAACTTCCTTTTTTAATTTAAGAGGTTTGTTCTTCTAGATAAATTTCAAGAAAACAGTATTAATTTCTTTGGCCACTTTGTTTTCAACAAATAAAGATAAAGTCGGATATACAAAATGAGAAAGACCCTCTTCCATATAATGACAGGTCCCATTGTAGCCAGGAATTAAGAATATTTTTAGTTTTGCTGATCCTAGACAAAAAAAAAAAAAAAAAAAAAAAAAAAAAAAAAAAATTCAAGTGCTGTCTCACTAAAAGATTTTTAATAACATAAATAAATAACCATTTCATTGTGGATTTAACAAGGATATCTTCTATATATTCCTACCTCAAATTATGAACAGGCATTATCTCACATTTGGAGATATTCAGCTTTAGACCAGAAACACTTGACATGTCAGAAATTAAATTTAAAGCCTTTGATACATTTGAGTCATCTTTTAGAAATAAAGTGGTGTCATCTGCCAATTGTGAAATCTTAATCTCCCTTTCAAAAACAGAAATTTCTTTCAAATCTTGATTTTGCACAATGCTTAAGAACTAATAAAAACTAATAAAAATGAAAAGGAAGAGATTGGACAGTCCTGCCTAATACCACACAAAATATCAAATCCATTAGAAGTATTAAAATGAACAATCACTGAACTATTGATTCCTTTATAAAACATTGCCATAGTGTTAACAAAAGTTTCCCCAAATCCAAAAAACCTCAATGCTTTAAACAGAAACTGGTGCTCAACCGTATCAAAGGCTTTATAAAAATCAAGAAAAAGAATAAGACCATCTGAATGAATAGAATCAGCATATTCAAGCAAATCCAAAACTAATGTTATGTTATTAGAAACATGGCGGCCTTTTATAAACCCAGACTGAGTTTCAGAAATAATAGAATCAAGATTTGTTTTTAATCTGTTGGCAAAGTCTTTTTTTTTTCAGTATTTTTTGCCACTCACTGTTGCAGTCATGACATAATACATTTCTCCTTCATTTTCCACCTCACACAACATCTGCTATCTCTCTCACATACAAAGATTTTCCACCTCACACAACATCTGCTATCTCTCTCACATACAAAGACTTTCAGTATTTGAAGTTGATCAAACATTAATACAATTTTGTTTAATTTATATTATCCACTAAGACTAAGTGTTGAAAGATTGAATCACTCCTATATGGACGTAATGCGAAATAACATTCTGATATTTTGCAGTAATTAATAGAGTTCACATACTCTGTAAGACATATTATATTAAAATGATGGGCAAATCTGTATATTTCATTTTGGTTCCTGCCCACGTAGGTGTAGGATTGTCCTTCTACCTGTTGTTTAATCCCCTGAGAACTTTGCTCATCTTCAGAACTCAAATGAAGACACTTTAGATGAAGTCAGAGAGCTCCTTCATCTGTCATAGACAGCAAGAGTCCAGAGATGCTCAAAGTCCAGAAAAGGAACCAAAAACATTTTTAAAACATGTGACGTGACTTTAGTGGTTCAATTGTAATCGAGTTCCAAGAACATTTTGTGTGCAAGAAAATGTTAAAAAAAGCAGCCAGGTCCAAAATGAGAACAGCTGAACCATGTCTGTTTTTGCCTCCGTATTCTCTTCATTTGCATTCAGCAGACGAAACTCAAACAGGTTTGGCTCAAGTAAAGGATGAGTAAATGACAGAATTGTGATTTTTATGTGAACTATCCCTTTAATGCTTCTGTAAGTAAAGGTAAATTAAATATTATTACTGAAGATATTGCTAAAGAATGGCAGGAAACGTGGAACACAGATAATAAGAGACGACAATTCATGTGGAAAAAAGAAAACTCTATAGGCCTATGATGTTGTAGAAATAAAAAAGAAGAGGTTATAATTATAAGGATGAGATTTGGACTCAGATATTATTTATTCATTTTCTTGTCAGCTTAGTCCCTTTATTAATCTGGGGTCGCCACAGCGGAATGAACCACCAACTTATCCAGCAAGTTTTTACGCAGCGGATGCCCTTCCAGCCATAACCCATCTCTGGGAAAACTCAGATAGGAAGTAATGTGTTGCAGACATACAAGTCATCATAAGTGGATTAAAAAAGTTAAGAAAATGTTTAGATTTAAGGTTTGTGTGAGAGAAAGCAGATATAGTGTAAAGTAAAAACCATGGGATAAATATATCAATAAGTCATGACTGCAAAAGTAAGTGGCAAAAAAGCTAAACAAGAAAAGACTTTTATTTTGGCGTGGCGTGTGACGTCATCAGGCGGCGCCGCTTCAGCGCCGTGATTCAACTGGAGAAAGGTTTGTTTTCAAATGTTTACAGATATATAAACCGATTTAAAGTTAAAGTTCGAAGGTTTTAGTTTGTTATACGATGCTAAATTATGTTCCTGTTGTTGGAAATATTTTAATCCTTTATTCAACGTAGTACTATTATATTCTCAGTAACCGAGGGCTATTGTTTGAATAAAGTAACAGAAAAGTGTGTAATAAGTGTTTTAAAGAAACGTTTTGTTAATTACTCTCATGTAAAGAAACCGTTGAAGTGTTGAAGAGAAGTTATTTTGTTTCTGTTCATTGTTTTATCTATTTTAAACAATAGAGGTAAAGTTGGTTTTATATTCACACATTCGTTCATTTAGAAGTCTATATATTGTTTACCATGTTACTTTGAATATTGGAGTGGAATTAGCATGCAAGTGTGACTTGAAAACAACATTAACACTGTTTATTTGACTGTGAACAATGTTGTACTTTGATAGTCATTGGCTGCTTATATGATTTCACTATTTAGATTTTGCAAATAATACTTTTATGAAATTATATTATTAAGGGGAAAGTCCGAATGTGTAAATATAAAACCAACTTTACCTCTATTTTTAAACAGGGCATTTTTATTGTTTTATTCGTTTTAAACAGGATAAAGTGTCCAAACACAGAGAAAAACTGCCGAAGCGACTGATCTCCACACTGTTATAAAGATGGCGTTTATTAAAGAGGAGAGTGAAGATGTGAAAATCGAAGAGACATTCTCAGTCAAAAATGAAGATCTGCAGGAACAAACAGGTTAGTTTTCATTCTCAAAGACCAACTCAGTCATATAGAGGTAAAGTTGGTTTTACACATTCGTTCATTTAGGAGTCTCTATATTGTTTACTATGTTACTTTGAATATTTGATCGGAAATAGCATGCAAGTATGATTTGAAATCACAGCATTTGACTGTGAACAATGTTGTACTTTGATAGTCATTGACTGCTAATTTGATTTCGCTATTTAGAGTTTGCAAAAATAATTTTATTAAATTATATTATTAAGGGGAAAGTTTGAATGTGCGAATATAAAGCCAACTTTACCTCTATAATTAAATCCATCTTGCAGCCCTAAGTGTGCTGCCTAGTTCTCCTAAATGCACATAAGCACTCATTGAAAGACAGGAATGAGTTTCTTTCTTTTCACTTGTTCTCGTGTCTTTTGTCATTATTTTATTTATTATTAGTCTCCCATTTTCTCTACCTTCTTAAGGTTATTGCTTTCCATGTTCTTCTACTGTTGGTAAAGCGTCCTTGAGCACTGGCAATATATAAAATAAATAAATAAAAACAATAAATTAAAAAAGTTTAACTGAGATGAGGGCGAGGCAGTGGCGCAGTAGGTAGTGCTGTCGCCTCACAGCAAGAAGGTCGCTGGTTTGAACCTCAGCTCAGCTGGCGTTTCTGTGTGGAGTTTGCATGTTCTCCCTGCCTTCTCGCGGATTTCCTCCGGGTGCTCCTGTTTCCCCCACAGTCCTAAGACATGTGGTACAGGTGAATTGGGTAGGCTAAATTGTCCGTAGTGTATGTGTGTGTGTGAATGTGTGTGTGGATGTTTCCCAGAGATAGGTTGCGGCTGGAAGGGCATCCGGAATATTAAAGGGACTAAGCTGACAAGAAAATGAATGAATGAATGAATAACTGAGCTGACGATATTTGACCTACAGTCTTCACATAGAAGATATCTGCTATTACAGTGATAGTGTTGGCTTAGTACTTTCCATTTGCATGTCACATTGATCACAATTCCCTTTTTTCATCAACTTCTTTATGGGTTTAAACTGTTAGAATTACATCATTATTATAATACCTAATTACCAGGGCTATTGTGTTTAAACAGGATTTCTGTGGGGTCTTAAAATGTCTTAAATTCCAAAATCAAAATTTTAGGCCTTAAAAAGTCTTACATTTACTAAAGTATTGTGTTGTAGGTCTTTATTTTAATTTTTTTTAACAAGTCTACATTTTCCTCTATTCATGTTTTGCTACTCAGCCTGTCCAAAACATATACAATCACCAACAATCCATCTCAATAAAGCTTTAAACTTTTTAGTCAAAAAGGTCATTTTAACTCCATTTATCATAATAGTTTAATTAATTTCCTCACAATAACTTTTGTTTAAATAAGCTCCATGTATTTACTGCTGAGGATATCGACTTGCATAGATTTATTTTATTATAGTTTTTAAAACTTTTCAAAATATTTGTAATTTTTTTAAAATAATTTTTTTAAAAGTTATTTTGAAAAACAATTACAAAACAATACAATTAGAGCTTTTGTTAAGAAATATCTAAAATATTGTTTTTTTTTCATTATTCATTTATTATTGTATTATTAAATACAAATATATTTTTTTATAGGGCAAATTAAAATATTTTCCATCTGGGCCATTTGAAAAATTTCTTTATGTCAGAAAGCTTGGATGCCCCCAATATTAAATATGCTGAATGAAATGGACACTAAAATAATTAACTGTTATAAAACATTGTACAGTATTCTAAACTATATGATGTTGTTGAGGGACGACATGAAGCAAAACTAACAATTTATAGTGGAACAATAACGTTTAGCATTGCACTGAGTACAACTGGCCAACAAACTAGTCTAAAAAAGACTTTTGCTGCTTAAGAAATGGATTACAGCATGCTGATGATATGCAGAGATTTGAGTGTAAAGTTTGTCAGTATTGACCATATTCTTCACGTACCAGCAGGTGCCGCCATTGGACGGCATTAGGCATAGGACAATGACAGTTTTTAAGGTATACCGCGGTTTAAAAAAAGTTTTAAAACCATTATTTCTGCTGTACCATCCCTACTTTTTTTACATTTTGTTTGAATATTTTCAGGACAACAGTGTCTCCAGGAGAAAATATATCCAAAGATGCTGTTTTAAATAGTAAAAAAAATAATAATTTGAATTATTAAGCCTGACATGTTTACTGCTTCAAAATACTGAAAATATATTATGTTTAAAGGGAAAAAAAGTTTAGGTTTTTTAACCAGACATTTAAAAAGAATATATTTATAAATGGTAATCACAGTACTGAGAAATCATGATATTTTTAGTCAAGTTTATCACACCGTCAGAATCTTATACTGGTCTGTGAGGGACCGAGCCAGCACATATAGTAAGGGGCATACAAAAAGTAGATTTCCAAAATAATTACTTTTAATAAAGTCAAAATACTTCACAAAAACTCAAAAAATAAATAAATGAAACAATTAAATCAATTGAAAAATCAATAAACTAAACAAAGAAAACAAAACTGAGTTCAAACCAAACTAATCATGACTAAACCAAAAACAGAACTCCTTGAAATGACAATACAGACCACATTTATACCAAAAACAGACAATTTACAACAACAATAAACTAAGTCAAATATCTAAATACAAATCTAAATATTAGTTAAATAAATTCTAAATGAAGCAAAACTAAATATGAATCTGAACAAACACTGCAAATCATTAATGAACTTAAACTAAAGATCAGCTCTCCCTCCAAGCCATTAAGCCAATGGTGTCGGCTGGCGGAACCAATAGACGGCAGTTGGCGGCACGTCGGCCCTTTAGTTTGTCGGACTACATCCAGAAACTCCGTTCCTCATCGTCACTGCAGCACGGTAACTTAAACGCAAAACAAAACTAAATTAACAAAACATACACCACACTGGCCCATCACATGGCCCATGCTTAATGCTGCTTGATGTTGCAAAGTCATTCATTTATTCATTTTCTCGTCGGCTTAGTCCCTTTATTAACTCGGGGTCGCCACAGCAGAATGAACCGCCAACTTATCCAGCAAGTTTTTACGCAGCGGATGCCCTTCCCGCCGCAACCCATCCCTGGGAAACATCCACACACTCAATCATACACACACCCATATAATACGGACAATTTAGTCTACCCAATTCACCTGTACCGCATGTCTTTGGACTGTTGGGGAAACTGGAGCACCCGGAGGAAACCCATGCGAAGGCAGGGAGAACATGCTAACTCCACACAGAAACGCCAACTGAGCAGAGGCTCGAACCATTGACCTTCTTGCTGTGGGACGACAGCACTACCTACTGTGCCACTGCTTCGCCTCTGTTGCAAAGTCTTATTTTCTAATTTTATTATTTTTCTTTGTATGTATAGTCATGAACACATTTGTTTGTGGAGAAAGTAGCCGTTTATTAGTCCTGGTCATTTCTCCAATTGGCAACTGAAGCTCTAAAACAATAGCAAATGAGATCAGGGCCCCATTTCAGAAAGGAGGTTGAGTGAAAACTCATGGCATTTTAACCCCGAAATGAGAGAAACTCTTGGTTTTGCGTTTCAAAATGACAAGTTTGTGAAATTCGAGAAAGCAGGGTAAGTCAAGCCTGTTTCTGAAAGAGAGGTAACTTGGTAACGTACTCTGTGAACCTAACCTGGTCAACAGGTTTTATTCTTTAAACTCAGTTTTGAGTTTCTATTGGTCTCCTTTTCTTTTTTAAAAAGATGAAGCGGTATTTCTCGCTTAGCCTTACATTTCCAGCCACCTATTTTTATATGCATTTTGGATAGGCTATGAGCATTAAAACATCAGTTGATGGAAACATCATGATGCACATAACTTTTGAAATGTAGGCCTAGAAAAAACATGGACTAAATCTTCACCATGTGTTCATTGTGTGCCGACATTGTCCTCTGAGGTGAAAGTCATTTATTAAACAGAAAAGATTCATGTAGCTTTTCCTACCGCAGTAAATTCTGTTTTTACTGTTGAGATTTGGCGTCAGTTAATCAGGAAGTGACTAGTTTAATCTCTTTGATTCATTAAATGGAAACACTGATTCTTTCATTCATTTTCTTTTTGGCTTAGTCCCTTTAATAATAAGGGGTCGTCACAGCGGAATGAACCGCCAACTTACCCAGGCCGTTTATATGCAGTGGATGCCATTCCAGCTGCAACCCATCACTGGGAAACATCCATTCACCCTCATACACTATGGACAATTTAGCTTAACAAATTCACCTATACAGCATGTTTTTGAACTTGTGGGGGAAACCGAAGCACTTGGAGGAAGCCTACATGAGCGCGGGGAGAACATGCAAACTCCACACAGAATTGCCAACTGACCCAGTCCAGGCTTAAACTACCTGCGCCACCTCGTCGCCCGGAAACTCTGATGTATTTGCATATTTTTTATGCGATATTCCAGTTTTGCAAATAAATTTAATTCACATTTTTGGATAGAAAGAGCTATTGCCTACATTTCAGTCACACAAAGAACAAAGTCACAAAGGAAAATGGCTTGTCCTTTAATGCAGGGGTTTTCAAACTGTGGGTTGCGACCCACTAGTGTGTCGCACAGTGAACAAATGTGGGTCGCGCAACGTCACATAGCTGCAGCTATATTTACATTGCGGTGAATCAAAACCAGTACGATTGATGGCAATAACTTAAAAACCCCTTACCCTAAAAATATCTAAAGTGTGTTTCCTACAAAAAGACAAAGCTGGTTATGTTTCGCTCGACATTAAGAGCACTGCTCCGTTTGAGCCCTTGCAATCTGCGTTTAGCTGGTAGAACTCCGTCTTTTTATTTATTTTTTTGCTTCGTCCTGCGTGTTTCATTTTAACCCTCTCAGGCTCAAATGAAGTTTTAGAGACAGGAAAAATCTGATATTTGGGTAAAATTATCATATGGGGTAGTACAATAGAATCCTGACTTTTTTTAGAGAGACTTTCACATGCAAGGCGTTCTGAGATGTTGCAGATTTGCAACATTGGCCCAGTGTGGTAATAAGACACTGTCGACTGAATATGATATGAACAATAACTTTTTATATACAACTTTTCAAACAATGTAACAAATTGCTTTTTTAGTGGCAGAACAACAACAAAAACAATATGGGATCTAAATCCAATATCTCAAATCCTCATTGTTTCCAAGTCACTTTGTCATGTGGTACTCCAAGAAACAGTTTTTGTCTTTTGTGTCATCTGGTGTGCAAGTGGGGAAACTGTTGGTTGCATATGGACAACCAAGTCCTGCAGTGGTACTTCTGAGTAGAAAAACTCATAAAATATGTATCTGGAGTAATAAGGTGGTTAATTTTTAACTGTTGCAAATCTGCAACGCCTACCTTGAGAGGGTCACTACTAATTTTCTCTTAAATAAGCACAAACAGTTAATAAAGTAGTCGAATGCTTTCATTTTACATCTTTGCATTCTAACATTAACAAAGGGGCTTGATCAAAGGTTGATCATATTCTCTTTAAAAAAAAGAAGTGTATCTTTTTCAACAACAAAAAAAAAAGATCACAGTTACAGCCAGCATTCCAAAAAAAGCACTTCGAGCCTCATTTTGTGCATTTCAAATAGCAAAAATTCAAAAAGCCACTGCCATATATTTTTGACCGCTTTGAATGGATTTTTTTTTTACCCAATTTTCCATATTAAAATATTATGGTGGGTCTTAAGAATGAATTACTTGCCTAGGTGGGTCCCGAAACAAAAAACGTTTGGGAATCCCTGCTTTAATGAATAATTATCCTAAATTCACAGACCTTCGACAGGGACATGTACTGTCACTAAATTAATGGGATTATTACACAGCAAAATATGGGGACCCAAAACAACTCTATGGGTGTTAATTTCAACACTTTGAAAGTGTCTCATGGGGTCCACTCAAAACAGAGTTAAATCAACACTTTCAAAAGGGTTGGCATATTGACACCGAAGTTAGGGTTAATTTTAACTCTGGGCAGAGTTAAAAAATGTAACTATATTTAACACCGCCTGGTGTAATATATTATTTTATTCAACTCTCTTGAGTGTAAATATGGTAAAAAACTCAAATAGACTGTAAATTACAAAATAAAAAAACATTTTATTTGAAAACATTCACCACTTCAACAATTCATTCAGTTTTTAAAATGCAACAATGTCAAATATGCTTTAAATGTTTTATTAGTACAGACAGTATCAACAAAATATGTATGACCAGTGCTCAAAAAGGCTGTTTTAGTCCTTTGGTCCAAACTTGATGTTTCATCAGAGCAATTTGAAAGTTCAATATACAGTATCGTCACTCATAGTTTTCTTCTGAACGCATAGTTTTCTTCTGAAATTACATTTCAGACAACTTGACGTGCAAATCTTTCATTTCTGGTGTTTCCTTGGTCCTCCATATCAAACACAGCAGTTTAAATGAAGGTATAAATGCTGGAAACTTGTGTGTAAACAAACTGGAGCTAGGAAATCTCATCAAGCATGTCCTGTGAATGAAGTGCTTCCCTGCCACAGGATGACCTTTTTATCCATGACGATGTACAGTAGTAGCTGCTGATCGCTCGTCTGGTGGTTCCTGATGCACGGATATAGGGTGATGCTCTTCTAAGAACTCTTCAAGACTCCAGCATGACTAAGATAAATGTTTGAAAACAAATTGCAATCAAATTCTATGATATATTTAAAAGAACATTTAAAGTAAATAAAACATTCAAGAAATCTAAACTCACCTTTTGAAAATCTTCATGATGATCCACAACTTGACTCTCCCAGCTGGTTGAGGTGACAGGATATGGAAAAGTAGAAAAAAAACACATACATCACTGTTGGATCTCCAAAAATAATTAGGTTAACCACTATGACTAGAACTAGAAAAACAGGCAGCTGTCTGTCCAGAATCCTGAATTTAACACAACACTTGGAGCAAAATTTAGAGGAGCTTAAAATCTTTTATATCATTTAGTGATGCTGACTTCCCCAAAATATTGGCCACAGTGTAAAATATATTCATAAACTTAAAGTTTTCTGTAAGCGTGTGCGTGTGTGTGCGTGCGTGCGTGTTTCTTTACCAGATTCAACTTGTTAGGCCCTTTCAGGACCAGTATTGACGCCACCTTTCCTGGAGTCTAGCAGATGTTTCAGGTCCAAATATAATCTAAAATATTAGGATAAGCAGAAGAGGAAAAGTGCAAGGCAAAGAGCAAAACATTATTTAAGTAACAGTTCACCCACAATACAAAACTTATCACCTTCATGTCATTTGTTATTCTCTAATGCTCTAATACCCTCTCAGCTTATTGTGAAACAAATACAGAACTTTATCAAACATACCTTCATCACCACACATGACTAAGAAGGTGTGCTTGGTCATTTCACCAACTCTGGAAATACACCATCCGTCTCTAATCAGCCACCGTCACAGGGTCTTGTGTTATTGTATAGAGAACTGTGGCTGTTAAAAAACAACAAAACATTAGTATCTAACACATGCATAACCTTCAGATAAAAAAGAGAGATGAACATCACAAAGTATGCCTCACACTTTTTCAGATATATTTTAATTCAGATGTTGATTATTGATAATAAATCTACAAATCAAACCTGTATCATCATTAGGCTGCTCAAATATGAATCAGTTGATTAATTTTACAGACATGTGGCTGTTTACAACGTACTAAATTGTCTTTAATAAAACGGAAATGTTGTGTACAGTACATGTTAAGTTTAGCCTAGTTTTAAGCACAATATCATGCGGGAGAAAAAGCTTGACTAAGATGTTCCTGACTACAGAAATAGCCTAACTTACTAACGTCAGACATCCCGAGTTGGGAAAAGTCATTTTCGGGGGATACAGAGTTGATTTGCGGGAGGTAGCGGGAGTGAGTACCTAAAGAGCAATGCGATGAGTTGCGCGCGACGTACCTAAAGAGCTGGGAGGGATGCGGTGGAGAGGGGTGTGCAAAGTGTTTAATGACCGGGCGGGAGACGCGCGATTTCCGGGAGATTATCATTCATTTGCGGGCATCTACTTGGGCATCTGGGAGTCTCTGTGCATTTGCGGGATAACGTTAACGTTAGTCCCGCAACTTCTGGGAGACTTCTGTAACGTCAAATGTCTGAGAAAGTGCAAACGCGGTCATTTAAAGACATTAATGTTAACATTCCGACTTTAATGGTTGTCAACACTTAATATAATTCAAGCGTACGTTGTCACGCGAGTCTATGGACTAACGGTATATGGACGGCCACGAATGAACCAGTTTAAAAGGGCTGCGGTGTTTAAAATAACCAAATTAACATACACGGATAACAAACAATCATATGTTTTAGTCAGGAAGCCTTTTACAAGTAAGCATATGTTCATTTACTCACCAGATATGTTTTAGAAACTCTCCAGAGCTTATGGAAACCGTCCTGTGTTGCCGTTAGCATCCGGGCAGAGTAGGCTAGGCTGCTCCGGGGATTCCCTCGCTAGTTTGCTTCGAGTTAAAGGAGAAGTGTCGATTTTATTTTACAGATGGGTAACAACGCACAAAATGGCATTAAGCGTGACAGAAATGTGTTGAACATGTACATTTGATGTTTTTATGCACTATGTATGCGTTAGCATATATAAAAACATTCTTGAAAAGAAGTCAATAGTAATGCAGTTAAGCTAGATACACAAACGACCATGAATGAACCGCAGAAGTTTAAAATTGTCACTACATTCTAAAGTTATTAACTTAACAATATGTTTACAACTGAATTTCCTTAAAGAAAGTCAGTAAAATACCAACATTTAGGTAGTTTGACTCACCAGTTGCTGTTCTAAACTTCAGATGGAAAATGGCGTCTGGAAAATTCTTCAGTGACTGGGGCTGCATGAA
This sequence comes from Danio rerio, assembly GCF_052040795.2. NCBI lineage: Eukaryota > Metazoa > Chordata > Actinopteri > Cypriniformes > Danionidae > Danio > Danio rerio. Next base: position 46,189,787 of record NC_141024.2, on the reverse strand, counting down.
TTCCCGGATGTTGGAAATAACACCACCAAGTGTAAAAAAGATAACTCCTTGATTTCGCACTGAATAAAATCAATTCTAACTCTTATTATATTCATTTATCAAAATCTAACTCTTTAACGTCAACACTTTACTCTGAAATGCTTCAACACCGAGAATTTAACTCTGATGAATTTGCTGTGTACTCATTCTAAAATCTATTTAGTTCTGCTTACATTTTTAGTATTCAAATATTTTTATAGATTTTTCAAAAGTCTTCAATTTTTCCACAACACACATATTGAACAACACATTAACATAATACATAGCTACAGACATACTCATACCCCATAAAGAAAAAGGGAAAAATTTAAATAAATAAAAATAGATTAAACAAATTAGGAAATTAGGGATAAACTCTCACCTAGGATATAATAACCCCTGAGCATTTAATCTAGAATAGAAAAGGCTGCCTAACCTCATAAAACTTTTTTGTAGAGCCTCGGATGGTGTACTCATGGTGCTCGAGTTTAAAATGTGATAACACTTTTAAAATTCAATGTTTGTGGGATGGTGGGTTTGTTTTTTTCCACCTGAGAAGAATCAGGCGTCTGGCCAATAAAGAAGAAAAGGCAATGATTTTTATGTGATTTGTTGACAGGTACATTTCTTCTGGCCCTGTACCAAAAACTGAGGTCAAAGGATTAGGATCCATATCTTTATTACATATAGATGAAAATGATCTAAAAATATTGGCCCAAAAATGTATGTAATTTAGGGAATCCCCAGAACATCAGATCTGCTGGCTCCAAACCACATCTGGGGCAAGATGAATCTGACCCTGGATACATTTCTGCCAGCTTGCTCCTAGAAAGGTGAAGCCTATGAAGCACCTTAAACTGAAAAAAAGACCATGTCTAATACATACAGAAGTTGAGTGTACCAGTTCTATGGCATATTGCCAGGCTGTATCTGATATTTCTAGTCCCAGTTTGTCTTTCCATTTTTGCTTTATACAATTTAGGGAAAAGGAGGCAGTTCTTTGGATCACTTCAAAAAAAAAAAAAAAAAAAAAAAAACATAGACATCATACCTCTTTGATATGAGTCCATGTTTACCAATTCATCTATCCAGCATGATTCTGGTTGGTTCAGTGAAGGAGAGAAGTGTTTTTTTAATGGAACTACAGACCTTAAGGTACCTAAAAAATAATTAACTGTTGAAATGAGATAAATATGCCATCTTTTAACAGGTCCTTTACACAGTTAACTCCCTTCCTAGACCAGAATTCGAATGCTAAATCTATAAGAGGGAGGCAATATCGGATTGAACAAAATAGGAGCAGAAGGCAATGCTTGTTTATTATTAAAGTGAAGTCTAAATTGTGACCATAATCTGAGTGATCCATTAATAACTGGGTTATTTGTAGAATATTGTTTACTCACTGGAATCGAAGCACAAAGTAGTGAGCGTAAAGACACTGGATTAGACGTGTGCTGTTCCATCAGTAACCAAAGTGGGGCCTCATTATACAGATGTTGGAAAGCCAGAACAGTGTTTCTATAATCAGTTTGTGTAAAATGGCCATCCAATAATAGGGTATATGCCGAAGCATGCTAGTAGGACTTTTAATTTGCCAGTAGCCTGTGTTAAGCGCTTTCGGTAAACTGTATGCCAATGCAAAAATCTGCGTGTTTAAGGTCTGCTTTCTTTAGAAATCAGCAATCTCCACTGGCCGAGTGTTATCCGATATAAAGTGGGTCTCAGATTGTTCAAGAAGCACTGCATTAAATGACATTTTTCCCCGCCATGTCTTTATAATATGAGCTTTTATTTTACCCAAGTATATTCAATGGAACTTCTGCGCTAGCCTGCTGATTCTGATGGGTGAATGCGAGTAAAAGGCCTTTTGTCTTGTTTTACGCTTGAACAACTAAATGAATGCCAAAGTTTTTTTAAGTGTATTTTAATTACATTACATTAAGTACATTACAACATCGATGCTGTAAAAGGAAATAATAAAAAAAAATAATAATCACAATAACAGGTCACCGGAAGTTTATCAGTATGGGAACAACACTAGCTTAGCATATACCCTATAGTAAAAGAAATTTGGCATTGCCAATCCACCCTCTTCCTTCTTTCTTTCCAAGAATTCCTTTCTCATGTGAGGAATTTTCTTATCCCATAAAAACGTAGAAATACAATTATTCAACTCCTTGAAAACTGACTTGGGAATAAAAACAATCACGGTCTAAAATAGAAACATAAATCTTGGTAGTATTGTCATTTTAATGGGTCCTACTTTATATTAAGTGGCCTCAACTAATATGTATTTACACAGGAATTCATAGTTTGTTACAATGTACTTATTGTGTGAACACTAGTGTTGGGGTACTCGAACTTGGACTCGGACTCGAGTCCAGTTTTGATTGGACTCGGACTTGTCACGGACTTGGGGAAACTTTTACTCTGACTTGACTCTCTCTGGCTGCATGCTAGCTTTTATTTACACCACCGCACCATACCAGCAGGCAGCAGCAGCACGTCATCACCTTAAACGTGTAACCAGAAATAGCCATAATCACACAATGCGTACGTGGCTAGGTTTACAACAATAATGTCTTTAAAATCAGCAATAATTTGTCTTCTACCGATATGTTGAAAGAAAAAAAAAAGGTAAGAGCTTATCTACTTGAATTGTACATTCATATTGTAGGTATGATGTTAAAACATACTGTTTTGTTGTTTATATTGGTGTCAATATATCCGCAAATAACGTTTTGCGCTTTGGCTCTGAGCCAGAGAAATATGCGTTCAGCGCTTGATTTAGGCTAGGGCTTCTCAAATCCGGACTCCGTAATATTCAAAGTTTTCCTGTGTGACTCTTATAATGACATCCCGCTATCATCCCGATTCATTTTCCAATACTTATGGTTAATCTTTCTATGAAAAGTGAAAGTACACAGCGATCTCAAATGCGATAGAACTGCAAGAGCTGTTCAAGAGAATTGTGCTTTCACTTTATTTTGGCTTGAAAGCACGTTAAAATGAATATAAAAATGTCTGCATTCACTTCCATTAAAGATGTGCGTCGATCATCACATTTCTGAATCAGTGTAGCCTTTACATGCTGACTGACGGACGCGTTCCGTATAATAAACTCATCCCAGATCCCAGATCAGCTTCTGCTTTTGAGGGTAGGGTTAGGAGAGTATCAAGATTGTGTAAAATTACAGTAATTAAATGATGAAATAGCAAAAACTTTGTAATAATGTTGCTTGGAGTTGCATATTATATTAAGTCAATATAAGCACAAATGAATTTAATGTAGAGTTATATTCAAATCCAGACAACATTCAGAATGGATAATCACTGGACTAAGTCCACAAATTCAAGCAATAATTTAATCTTTTTAAAGATAGAATGAGGTTTGACTTTGAATTTGTGTAAAAATTAATATTCAGGTAATATTTTGATGAGAGACATTGGAGAGATTAGGTCCACAATGTGAGTCTTCTGTGTGAGAATAAACATTACTGATTGTGAGCAGCAGTATATATCTGCCCTACATGTTGAATATGCAAGAGAGAATCTGATAATGACACATTTCTGATTCTATTTATATGTAGTCAATGACAGAGTGAAAGAATATGTGTATTGCATAATCATCTCAATTGTTTCATGTATATAATTATTATGATTAATTAGGCTGGCTTGAGAAACAAGCCAGACTACTGAAATCCTATTTAAACTTATTATTTTTATTTATTATTCTTCTTCTTCTGAGACTAAAATTCAAAATATATCTCCTCCTAGAGCTTTCGAGCTATGACCACTAGAGATGCGCGGTTGGCGGTTATAGCCGCGGACTTCGCGGATAAACCGCGGATCGGGCGGATGACGTTACAAAAAAATAATATTTTAATTAAATTCGGGCGGGTGACGGGCGGTTGTACTGTTTTTATAGGCATAGCTGGCGCACCAACGAAAAAGTCTAGGACTGATTTCACAGAATGTGAGGAGGAATCAGATACACTAATTCTGGATGAAGTACAGAAGTATTCCTCTACAAACTTCCGTATAGACGGATCAGCAGAGGAAAATCTACTTTCCTTTTGGGAGAAATAAGGCCAGTCATTCCCACGACTACAGCACCTTTCCAAGAGAATTCTATGCATTTCAGCAACAAGTGCTGCGAGCGAGCGCTCCTTCAGTGCAGCAGGGCGCATTATAGTGGCTATGCAGGCGCTCCCGTCTGAATCCTGACACAGATGCTGTTTTATTCCTGCATTGTGCCAAGAAAAAATCAAACTAGACCTAAGGTCAGGCATATTAAACCAATTAGCCTATGTTATTTAGGCTACACATATGTTCAATATAAATTTTTGAGTTCGGTCAGCTGATAATTTTACGTTCATATTGGTTTAGCCTATTCTATTCTAGACATGTTGGCCTCGCTTTTACGTTTCGAGGCTAAGGTTATTTTGCCAGAATTTCTTTGTCGCAACTTTAATGGCGTAGTATTTCGTTATGTTCGAAGTATCTCGCAGGTTTGAGGGGAATGGGGATGATCCTAAGTCCATGGGTTATTGGGGCACTTGTCATACATGCACTTTAGCCTGGTCAGACTTTATGTTCGCTTAAAGAGGGATGGCATATCTATTTTTCTAATTTAATTTCTAATTGTGACGTTTTTATTAAAAAAAATTTCAACTGTTTGCCAAAGCATGCGACTATAGCCTATGCCTACATTAAGATATTTATGTTAATATTTTTTTTACTGCCTGTTGTTTCTTTTGGCAAATAAAATAGGTATTGTCTGATAGAGATATCAATAAAGGTTCATCTGTGTCGCAGAACTGGTGTTGTTTCCGATTTCTACAAGCTCAATAACATCCACAGCAAAAAATAAATAAATAAATAAAATAGTCGAAAACTGTGCCCATTAATTAGATGTGCAAGGCAAGCAGGTACGTTTTTGGGGTTGCTATGGATAACAAATGTAAACTAATGTAAATGACTTATAATTCTATCTATTTACTAAAAAATAAGTGAAATAGGCATTTAGTAGTAGACTAAATAGCAGCATGTTGAAATTATGTGTCAATGCGTTGTCTATTAGGCTACAATAAAAAAGTTGTATTGTACAGTGCGTTTAATTTAGGCTATTTATTTACTTTTGTCCCTGTGCGCCGATTGGAGACAGAGTTCACTGCTGATATTCTGAGAGCTCGGGAGCTTCTCATTTCTTATTTGTGCATCCTCGTTTCCTTTCCTTGCTTTCTTTCCTCGTGTTTCCACCCCACCGTATAACGTTACGAAGGCAGGACGCAAGGAAAAGACTCAAGGGCCGAGGAATCGAATCAAGTGAAAAGACACGTCCTCGTATCTTTAGCGTCACTTCAAAGCGTTGTCAATTAATGACTTGCACGTTTGGATTAACTGCATGTCTACATTAAAGTCATTCTCTATTCTATAATAATCAATAAAGAAACATTCATTTAATAATAAAAAGGAATAAGCCATTCAAATAAAGAGCTCAATCAGCAGATGGCGGGCGGGTGCGGTTTTAAAAATTGGTCAAAAATGTTACTGTGGATGGATGGCGGACGGATGATGAATTTTGTCATGCGGTTGCGGATGAAATAATAGCCCATCCGCGCATCTCTAATGACCACCAAACACACACTAGACCTCCAAACTATTCTGACTCGGTATGCCATATCTTTTCCGACTGATCCGACTTTCGATTTTCCGAAAAACATCCCGGGACCGTTGGAAAAATCCCATAGACTTAACATTGGACCAAACTTTGTGACCTCATAACTCTGCATCAGACTGTCACACAGACTTCTAACTGGGCTCAATTAACTCAGACTACCTAACTGCCAATAACTGATAAGCTTTTAACTTTCTGGCCACGCCCTAGCAACCACTTTTGGACCCTAGAAACTGTCCCATAGACTTCCATTCAAAAGACTCTCATTGACTTAACATGGGATCAAACTTTGTGAGCTCATAACTCTGCATCAGACTGTCCTACAGACTAGTGGCTGAGCTCATTTAACTCAGACTACCAAACTGCCAATAACTGATGAGCTTTTAACTTTCTAGCCACACCCTAACTACCAGATACTGCACCCTAGCAACAACTGTCCCATAGACTTTAATTGCAAAAGACTGTCATTGACTTCATAATAAATCTAACTTTGTGACCTCAAAACTATCTATCTATCCTTTTTCAAACTGCTTTTATCTATCTATCTATCTATCTATCTATCTATCTATCTATCTATCTATCTATCTATCTTTCTATCTATCTGTCTATCTATCTACCTATCTATACACTGCTTTAATCTATCTATCTATATATCTATCTATCTATCTATCTATCTATCTATCTATCTATCTATCTATCTATCTATCTATCTATCTATCTATCTATCTACCTACCTATCTATCTATAAACTGCTTTAATCTATCTATCTATCCATCCATCCATCTATCTATCTATAAACTGCTTTAATCTATCTATCTATCTATCTATCTATCTATCTATCTATCTATCTATCTATCTATCTATCTATCTATCTATCATCTTTTCATACTTTTTAAAACTGTTTAAATTAAACAAACTATTTCCAACAGACTTTCTCAAGCCAGCCTAAAGTTTGTCTCGACGAACTTTAATAATCTAGTATTATTATACAATTAATATTCTAAATAAATAACAGAAATTTGTCCTAAATGTAACTGGAACACAAAGACACAACTGGAGTGATGTATTAAGATCATTTAAGAAGTCTTTTGCAAGAATATTAAAGAATTTAATTTGACAGTTCCATAAGATACAAAAAGATATGTTTTATAGAATTATCTGTGGGCTGCACGGTAGCGCAGTAGGTAGCACTTTCGCCTTACAGCAAGAAGGTCGCTGGTTCGAGCTACGGCTGGGTCAGTTGATGTTTCTGTGTGGAGTTTGCATGTTCTCATTGTATTGGCGTGGGTTTTCTCCAGGAGCTCCGGTTTCCCCCACAGTCCAAAAACTATAGGTGAATTGATGAATTAAATTGGCCATAGCATATGAAGGGAAGGGCATCCGCTGTGTAAAACATGCTGGATAAGTTGGCGGTTCATTCCGCTGTGGCGACCCCTGATTAATAAAGGGACTAAATCGAAAAGAAAATGAATGAATGAATGAGAATTAACTGTTGTCTTTTTAGACCTGAATTGTGAACTGTTTTAAGCCTAATCTTACCTGCCTAATTATGGTCATGCTGGATAATCGTGCGTGCTCGTCTGTTTTAACACACTGCAGCAAAGCAATAATTTTTAAAGGAAGAAGATGTCTGCCTCACTGAAAAGAATTGATGAAGAGAATAGACAGTTCAAAGTTGAATGAACAGATAAGTATGTGTCTATTTTGCCCTAAGCCAGCTCGAATCAGTAACCTTCTTGCTGTGAGGCCATTGTGCTACCCACTGCACCACCGTGCTGCATCTTATGGATGTTTATTAAAAACAAGTTATGTAATATCAATTGTTTCATACCTTTGCTTTGACCTTAATAAAAAAATTCAGATTTGGACCTTTTAATTGAGAACCCTTGTTTCAGGCTATCATTAACAGATAGACCCAGATCATGAGCCTATAGAAATCTGCACTGGACTTTTTTTTCAGTCTGATTCCCACTGGTTTTATTTTGCAAACAAACGCCCCCGCTATTTATTCACTCTTTGTTTATTTAAAACAAAATTCTTCTAACTGTTAATTCCCTGTTAAGACAGCGGTAAAGCCGAATGGTCTCTCTTTGCTGAACCTTTATGTTCTGTGCAGATCTGGGTAAGTCGGCATGAATATGGTTTCATTTTCCACACTGGGGCTGATAACAAAGTTCTCTGGAATTATTGTTAAAAAAAAACGCATTGTTGCCTTGGTAATGTAAGCGTAATTTCAACAAAAAATGTGAGAAAGTGGCATGAGAATAATGTCAAATGTGTGAGTCTTGTAAAATAATAAAAACTCTACATATATCCTCCAATTTTCATTTTAATTTGAAGCAAGCTAACAAAAAAATACAAGACATTTTGTAAAAATGTACCAAAAGTTTAAAATATTCATTTAACAGTTTAATTGTTAATAGAAAAATATATTTGATATTGATATTTGATTTATTATTATTATTATTATTATTTTACATTTTTTTACATAGGTGGCACCATGGCTCAATGCTTAGCACTGTTGCCGCACAGCAAGAAGGTCACTGGTTCGAGTCTCGACAGGGCCAGGAGTGTTTCTGTGTGGAGTTTGCATGTTCTCCGTGTGTTGGTGTGGGTTTCCTCCAGGTGCTCCGGTTACCCTCACAGTCCAAACACATGCGCTATAGGGGAATTTAATTTACTTAAATGGCCGTGGTGTGTGAGTGTGAATGAGAGTGAATGGGTGAATGGTGGAAGGGCATCCACTGCGTAAAACATATGCTGGACTAGTTGGCAGTTCGTTCTGCTGTGGCGACACCTGATAAATAAGGGACTAAGCCAAGAGAAAAATTAATAAATGAGTTTTAAGACTTTCTGGACTCGGCCGGACTCGGATGTTAAGGACTCGGACTTAAGTCCGACTCGACCCCTTTTGAACTCGGACTTGGACTTGGACTTGTACTCGACTGGTTAAGGACTTGGTCTCGACTTGGACTCGACAAAGGTGGACTCGACCCCAACTCTATAAGGCGCTGACGAACTTCTTCCAGACTCTAACCATCACTATAAAATAAATATTCAACACAAATGTTAGTTATCAGTAAGAAAAGAGTCAGGAACATTTGTATGTAATATTCGAGTGCTTTTAAGGACTAAATTTACCTGAAATTGGCAAAAGCAGCCGCATAAGCAGCTTTGTTGACAGCCAGATTGAGTGAGCGCCATTGCTTAAGGATTAGGGAGTCGACTCCAAAAGAGTTGATTTCTCAATTCCTCAATGGACATTGTGCTGTAATTGACTCGAAGAAAGGAATCGACTCCCAGAGATGAGTCTGTTTTATTCAAACCCTCCAGAATGAAGCAGTTTTACGCTACACTACAGTTATAATACTCATTCTTGAGCACGATGAACATCGAAGACACGTTTTACGCGTTTGCTTTTGAATCTTAAGACCACGAGCACTAGCTATTAGAATTAGTGCTGCGGGAGTGCTCTTTGTAACGTTATTATGTGACCACAGAATGACCACAACAGAAAGTCCTCCTAAAGTCATACTGGGAACATTATTTTATGACTAAAAGAGAACGTATTAAGAACACCCCTAATGTTCTGTAAAGGTTCTGGACTTTTATTACATTTAGGGAACTTTCAGGGAACGTCGCCTCCTACCAGGGTTATCAATCGTTAGTGTGCATATTATTTTTTTTCTCACCCTGTATTTGTTTCCAGGACTGCTAGTAAGCGAGTGTTTGGTTGTTGTTTTTCCCACGGCATTTCCTCAGCGCTCACCCAACCGCTTGTTTACTTTGATATTTGCTTTTTCTGGGACTCACTCTTCAATAAAGACTTGTTTTTCTACATTTCTTGAGTTCACTCTTTTCTTTTTTCTCGTAACAAGTATTTTTTCTCGTAACAAATTTATGTCTCATCAGTTTGACCAAAAATGATCTGGGATTAATCATATAAGAATACGCTTAAATATGTATGTGTGTAATGGACCCCAGGAGGTTGATATGACAAGATCAATCTAAATATGATCTGCTATGTTTTTACATTAAATGTGCATCAAAATTAAGGTTTGTGTAGCCAATGTTTTAGTGCCTTTTCACTTCAGCTTTTGATGAGTTTTAAAGATTTACTAAAAACTTAACTTTTTTTTATTTCAGACCTAATTGAAGACTATGAGGAGAGTAAAGAAGAGGAACATCATGTCAAAATTGAGGACAAAACTCATTTAGAGACTGATGGTATTTTAAAAGTGAGAGACAAGAGTTGTTTCACCTGCACTCAGTGTGGGAAGAGTTTGGCTAGCAAAAGCAAACTAAAGACTCACATGAGGATCCACACTGGAGAGAAACCATTCACATGCACTCAGTGTGGGAAGAGTTTTAACAAATCATCAAATCTTAATCTACACATGAGGATCCACACTGGAGAAAAACCATACACATGCACTCAGTGTGGGAAGAGTTTTAGCCACTCATCACACCTTAATCAACACATGATGATCCACACTGGAGAGAAACCCTTCGCATGCACTCAGTGTGGGAAGAGTTTCAGCCTATCGTCATCGCTTTATAGACACATGAAGGTCCACATTGGAAAGAAACCATTCACATGCACTCAGTGTGGGAAGAGTTTCAGCCTATCGTCATTGGTTTATAGACACATGAAGGTCCACATTGGAAAGAAACAATTCACATGCACTCAGTGTGGGAAGAGTTTCAGCCTATTATCATCACTTTATAGACACATGAAGATCCACACCGGGGAAAAACCTTTCACATGCACTCAGTGTGGGAAGAGTTTCAGACAATCATCATACCTTAATAAACATATTAGGATCCACACTGGAAAGAGATCATTCACATGCACTCAGTGTGGGAAGAGTTTCAACAAATCATCAAATCTTAATCTACACATGAGGATCCACACTGGAGAGAAACCATTCACATGCACTCAGTGTGGAAAGAGTTTTAGCCACTCATCACACCTTAATCAACACATGATGATCCACACTGGAGAGAAACCATTCACATGCACTCAGTGTGGGAAGAGTTTCAGCCAATCATCATCCCTTAATAAACACATGAGGATCCACACTGGAGAAAAACCATTCACATGCACTCAGTGTGGGAAGAGTTTCAGCCTATCATCATCGCTTTATAGACACATGAAGATCCACACTGGAAAGAAACCATTCACATGCACTCAGTGTGGGAAGAGTTTCAGCCAATTATCATCGCTTTATAGACACATGAATATCCACACTGGAGAAAAACCATTTACATGCACTAAGTGTGGGAAGAGTTTCAACCAATCATCATACCTTAATAAACACATTAGGATCCACACGGGAAAGAGATCATTCACATGCACTCAGTGTGGGAAGAGTTTCACCCACTCATCACACCTTAAAAAACACATGAAGATTCACACTTGTGTGAGAGAGTATATGTGCCTGGAGTGTAAGAAGACTTTTATTACAGCTGCAGAATTGAAACGGCACCAGAGGATTCACACTAGAGAGAAACCGTACAAGTGTTCACTCTGCAGTAAGAGGTTTACTCACTCAGGAACCCTGAAAACACATGAGAGGGTTCACACTGGAGAGAAACCGTAGACATGATCAGTGTGTACAGAGTTTCACTCATTCGGGGCAGCTTAAGAAACACATGGGATTGTTTCCAGTATGGCGTCGACACATGTAGTAGCATAGAAAAAGCACTCCCATACACACTGGTAGTAATCCTCCTTTTTACATCATTAGAATAATAACCTAAACCATATTTAAATAACATGGAGGAAGACAAAAACAAAAAGGCTAGGACAAAACAACCATTGAATAAAAAAAAGAGAAATCAGATGAAAAATTTGAGATGGACAGGATGGCATTGCAGTAAAACATATGGACATCAAAGTTTTCCAGATGGATATTAAATCTGATTTAACTGCCTTCCAAGATTCTCTTGCAAAAGATGTGAAAATGGAAATAAGTTACTTTAAACAATAAGTCAATCAAAAACTGGATGGCCTTATTACGGACCTAAACGCAACAGCAGAAAAGGTCAACGAAGTGGAGCAGCGAGTTGGAGAATTGGAGGAGAACATTGCTGAGATGAAAGAAATTCTTGATCAAACCATCCAAATTCAAGAAAACGTATAAGAATAACTTAGATCTAGAAACACGCTCCCGTAGAAATAATATTCAGATTTTTGGAATCCCAGATGGGATTAGAGAATAGTATTCAAGACTTTGTGGAAACAATTATCAAAACGAACTGTCACTTGACGAAATGGACCTTAAAATCCAACGATGTCAACGGAGGCATCAAGAGATCTGAAAGAAAAAGGACTAATAAACAGCAAAGAAGAAACTATTATAAGAATCTCTGGGAAAGATAAACAAAGATCTTGGCAAAGTTTTGAGTGACATCGAAGAAAAGAATTTGAAATTTGAAATTAAATTTTAAAGAGACAACACTAGCTCCGTTTGAAAGAAGGGTAAACCCTGACAGATCCTCACAAAGAACTCTGAGAGACTAGTAAAACTTCTTGAGTTGATTCACCAATAATGGACATTTTAAATCGTTTTAAGGAAGAATGGTATTTAACTGAACTGATCAGCAACACAAGTTGAACGATTAAAGCACACCAAGACTCGAGTCATTGAGTAACATACTGCTAGGAAGACATAAAGGGATTCTATTTTATACATTGTTGGAATTTTTGGCCAATTCCATGCGTGTTCAAGAGAAAAGGTCAGGAGAGGTTTTTCTTCAATGTCAAAAATATTAGTAGTTTATTGGATACAAATGAATCATTCGATGACAGAGCTCTGGGTTACATTACCTCATTGCAATACAAGAATTACATTCAAGAGGTTCGCAACTAACATACATTTCCTGACTCCAGCATATATACACAACCGATCTTAACAGGTGGAGTTTTGGTGTAACGTCATTTGTCAGTCATTGTTCAGTCCTCCATTGGCCACACCTTCCACATACTTCCTCTTTTTCTACGAATTCTCTGCACAACAACAAAGCATACATCTTTCTGTGTTCAGTTTTAACACCTCTCTTCAGACAGGAAGTTTCTGCAGAGCTGAATTTAATTTTGGACCCGCATCTATCTACTTCTGCAAAAATGCTAATTAGTATGCACAGCACTCACCCACAACATTAGAAGTTCAGTTAATATATGACCCTTACATGACCAATACAAATAATTGTTTGATTAAAAGAAAAACAGACAAAAATACTAAAAAAAGATTCCTATTTTACAACAATCCCCCTTTTCTGCTCCTCTCTGAAGCAGACAAAAACAAAAACAGATAATCAAATCCCCACAAATGTTTTAACTGTCATTACTGCAGGCCTTTTCCTAAATCTTTGTTTACCACTTATTCAAAATAATCGTTAACATCATAGTGCTCATTCATTATGTTAGATTATGCCCAAAACCCCTTTTAACTCAATTTCTTTTAACTTTTTTTGATTCAGTTTATAATTTCTACACTCTTGGTTCTCCTCTTCGGTGGTGCAGTCTCTTCCCTCTTGAAGTCACTCCGATATCTTCTTTTAATAAGATTTATACTTGCTATATTTAGGCTTATTACTCCCAACACTCTTATTACCTTCTAATTATCCCATAATTAAAATTTTCCATTCTTATACACTTTATCAATAAAGGTTTTTTTTTCTTCCCCACCAAAATTACTAGAATTAAAATATGAATGAAAATAATAAAAAAGGTAACAAATGATAGAAATTTAAACTCCAACATAAAAAATAAAATCTGATCAAAAGGAAATGCACTACCATAAAGATATACTACCATTGAAAATCCCACAGTATGAATAAAATCTAAGATCAACACTTGTGAAAGTATGATTGGAATTAGAAATTCTAAATTCTAACAACATAATTCAAATCAGGAATTCACTAATACAAATTATAATCCCCCTGAATAGTTCAGACTGAATTTCAACATTTTAAAGTCATTATTGAACAAAAATTTCAGTTAAGGATTTAGAATCTTATTTACAATTAAGATTTAGGATGAATAATCAATAGCTTCAAGGTAGGATTCAACTCAACAATTATTAAAATGAAAGATTCAGAACTCAATTGTAACAATGTTATTAAACTAACAACTCAAACTCGTCACCAAAATATTAAAATCAAAATTCAAACATATTCAAACTAATTTTTTTCTTTTTTTTTCTGAATGTCTTAAAATGGGAAAATCAAAAACACAACAACGTGATTAAAATAAAAATAAAAAATCTTAAGAATCTCTTCAAATAAAAGGTTCAAAAACAACAATGGCTTAAAATAAATGATCTTCAAAAATATTAAAATAAAATGATCTTCAAAAATGTGTTCAAATAAAAGAATCTTAAAAATGTCTTAAAATAAAAGATTCAAAATAAAAGATTTAAAAAAAACATTGAATGTCTTAAAATAAAACATTATGAAAAAACATACAAATGTCTTGAAATAAAAGATTAAAAAAGCATTAGAAAGGCATTAAAATAAAATATAAAAAGCATAAAAATTTCTTAAAAATAAAAGATAATAAAAAATCATAAAAATGTCCTTTACATAGAAGATAAAAAAATAACATGTCTAAAATAAAAGAATAAAAAAAATTAAAAAAAAACTAACGTGTGTAAAATAAAATTATTTTAAAATGTGATTGTGTTTTATTATATTTTTTTTCTAAAATTTTTCCATTCTAATTTGTCCAATTCATTCATTTTTTAAGGCTTAATCCCTTTATTAATTTGGGGTCCCCACAGTCAGTGGAATGAACCACCAACTTATCCAACATATGTTTTACACAGCGGATGCCCTTCCAGCTGCAACCCATCTCTGTGAAACGTCCATACAAACTTAATCACACACTTTCTGTCAGATTGTCATCTGCTAGTAAATCAGTCTTATTTTCTCTTTCTATTTTAGAATTTAATGTGGTTTTTGGTTCCCCTTTTTGTGTTGGCCTGTATCTAATATACAGTTGGCCTCATGCATTAGTGTTGCAGCATGTTCAGCTCCCACACCAATACATGCTTACACACTCCAATTAGTCAGATATCCCCTTTTTCTGTTTTTTCCCCCTTTCGGCCTGGGCCTAGCTCCAGGCCGTTTTACACCCCTATGTTGACTGTCAAGTTAATCCGGCCAGCCTCACACCTTCAGCAACCTGTTTAGAAATATTGGTAATAAGGTTGTTAATTTGTCATTATATAATCTCTACATAAGTGATCCACTGCACATCAAAGCTGCACCAGGTCCCCGGAACTGCAGTCTTGTAAACAATTCAAAAGTCATTAATTCCATTGTTTTGTTCCATAACAAACTAATAACCCACAACATGATTTTTATCCAATTCAGTTTGGTCTGTGCACAGATTTTTGCCAATTATGTTCAAATTTGTATCCATTTTCTCTACCTTTCCCTGTAATTATTAGTCTTACACCATGCCTACTTCTTGCTTCAGGCCCATTACTTGCTGCAATTTAAAATATTCAATATTTCAGTGTTTATCATTATCCACTCTAATTCTTACTCAACATGTATTTGTTTCTAGATCGTCTTTCATTAAACACTTCATCACTGTCTGACTGTCCTCCTTGCTTGCTGGCCACTCCTCCAGCCATTCATTATAGCTGTAAATCATGACTAGCACATATCTTTTTATTCACCTGTTCTCCCATATCTCTATAATCAATTATAACCTCACCCTCATTCTTCTCTTGCAGTTTCTGATATCTCTAAACATAATTAAAGTCTATAATTCATATTAGTCTTATTACCATGTGTTATACATTCACCAGTTTACAGTTATTTGAAATGGCTTATTTATTTAGCGATCTGACTCCACTTATCTCAAACACCACTCATCCTAATATTGAGGCGTGTCATCTAATCCCCTATAATTTTTACTTACTTCCTTTAAATCTAGTTCCATATAAATGTCATAACAACTGCTTCCCAATCATTTAGGTGTCTACTCTTTTTCTGCAAGTAAAATTTCATCAACATGCTTAATCAACACCACTCTCTCTGATAATTAAAAAATCAATCACTTTACATTTTTTCATCAGTATGACCATATTTCTGCATACACTATTAACCTCAGCTTTAAAATCTATTCTTCTTAATTGCTTCTAAATCAAAAACTAAACACAATCTTCTTTTGTTTGTTGCTTACTTGTAAAATTGTATTCAAATTAAATTAGTCACATCTATGTTTATAACTCAGTTAAAATTTAGCTTAAATAAAATTTCTAAAACAGACTGCATATCACCTTGTCTAGGTGTTTCTCTTAATTGCTCAACGACATGCTACCTCTTCACTACGCTGACTAATTTTATAATCCTCCATTTAAGTATTTCACTAATAATCAATCAGTTTTTGAATTTGACACTACTTTTGAAAATTAATTTTCTCAACTGTTTATTACTTAGTTTTTTTCTAATCATTTTTATGATTTTCTTTTGGTTACTAATTAGTTCTACGTCATTTCGGTTCAACTAGTTGCCCATACACTTTTTATATACTTTTATAAGCTAACTAAAAAAATCACTAAATTTTCTTATTCGTTTCTTTCAGCTGTATTTTGACTTCATCATTAAACTTCTTCACATGGATACATGGTTACACCGTTTTCTAATCTCCCTTATTTAAAACAGCTCAATTAAGTCATCGGCTTCATTGTAGAGTACCCCTAGTATCTGAGCCTGCACTGCGCAATGAAAGAAAGAAGCAAAACAGGATGGACAGATGCCTAAAATGTTAGAAACGCACCACACCTTAACTAAGTGAAGAAAAAGAACAAAGCTTGTGACTCTGGTGGGACTCGAACCCACAACCTTTGAATGGCTTAGCTCACAACCTAGAAGTCCAATGCTCTATCCATTGCGCCACAGAGCCTGAGTGCTCTGCTGCTTCTAGCACTGTTGCACAGAAAACACTTTTTAGTACTCTCTGGCCCATGAAAGAACGACCAACTGCAGACAAGGCACTGCTGGGATTCGAACACAGGATCTCCTGTTTACTAGAGAGGTGCTTTGACCAACTAAGCCACAACGCCAAACGACCTTGACAGGGGCTAATTGGGGCTAATTGGGCTAAAAAAAGAAAAAAAAAAAACTAATAACGGTAGTGCTGCTTGAGTGAATGTCTGGACTTGAAATATTAAAGTCCAATTGGTTAGGCATTACCACACTATGCTATATAAAGCCATCGTCCAAAGCCCTCTTGAACGTGCAGCGTTCTTAAGGATTTGAGTTTTGTTAAGACACCGACTGCTAAACATCCCGCTGCGTAAACACTCGTTACTCTTAACAAAAAGCAAGGCACCTGTACATTAGGCACTGCTGGGATTTGAACCCAGGATCTCCTGTTTACTAGACAGGCGCTTTGACCAACTAAGCCACAGTGCCAACGCTGAATAGAAGGCAAGACGTTTTTGCACACAGACACAAAAAAAAAAAAAAAGACAGCAAGTCTTATAATGGCAACAAAGAGGTTGTTTAACTCTATTTGTCGCAATATTCATTACGCCTCAAAGCTATACAATTTTATAATTCATTCCGGTAAGCTCTAAAAAACAAGCACACGCACCACCTGGACTAAGGCGCTGCTGGGATTTGAGCCCAGGATCTCCTGTTTACAAGACAGGCGCTTTGACCAGCTAAGCCACAGCGCCACAAAAACATATAGTAAGAGACATTTGCCCGATAACAAAAATCGAAGAAGAAAAAGCAATACACAACAAAAACCAGCATGTCAGGATGCAGAAAATGCTGACAAGACGGACGTGGTCTTTTAGAGTCTGGATGATCATGTCTCAAACCTGACAGGTAACCTGGCCTCTGTTCAAGATCAAAGCAAAAAATGTGTGAATTTATTTGTATTTAATCTATCCTTAATCATGTGTTAAGTGTTTTTTGGAACCTCCAGTTTCATTACGTCCAAACCCAGAGTCAGCTCGGAAAATGGAAATCAGGACAAACATATGCTATCAGCCATTGAAAGAGTTTCAGATCAGAAAGCCACTCTCCCATAATCTGAGGGAAAGGTGCAGTTTGGATTTGAACCTAGCACCTGCTGTTCCCAAGACAGGTGCTCTGGCCAACTTAGTCTTAACACTAAAAGAAAAAACCTCTGGATACGATACTTCCAAACGCAGTTTCATCTAAGACAGTGGGGGGGAAGCAAAATTTACTATGCTTTCTACTCAGTTACTTTGCACATGCATGAAGAGGCTCTTGTACAACAAATCCAAAAGGCATGATCTCAACAATAGGTGGCAGTTACTTTTCCCCAAAACCACAGGTTGCCTTCGAGTCATTCCTCAAGCCCACTAGGCCCTACACCGTTTTCTAATCTCCCTTATTTAAAACAGCTCAATTAAGTCATCGGCTTTATTGTAGAGTACCCCTAGTATCTGAGCCTGCACTGCGCCATGAAAGAAAGAAGCAAAAG
The DNA here is from genome assembly GCF_052040795.2 of Danio rerio. Lineage (NCBI taxonomy): Eukaryota > Metazoa > Chordata > Actinopteri > Cypriniformes > Danionidae > Danio > Danio rerio. Next base: position 46,171,608 of record NC_141024.2, on the reverse strand, counting down.
GGATGGAAAGATGCCTAAAATGTTGGAAACGCACCACACCTTAAGTCAGTGAAGAAAAAGAGCAAAGCTTGTGACTCTGGTGGAACTCGAACCCACAACCTTTAAATGACTTAGCTCAGAGCCTAGAAGTACAACGTGCTATCCATTGAGCCACAGAGCTCTGCTGTCTCTAGCACTGTTGCACAGAAAGCACTTTTTAGTACTCTCTGACCCATGAAAGAACAGCCAACTGCAGACAAGGCACTGCAGGGATTCAAACCCAGGATCTCCTGTTTACTAGACAGGCGCTTTGATCTACTAAGCCACAGCGCCAAGCAACCTTGACAGAGGCTAATTGTTTAATTCGAAAAAAGAAAAAAAAAATTATAACGGTAGCACTGCTTGTGTAAATGTCTGGACTTGAAATATTAAAGTCCAATACGCTTATTTCACGCGGCCGCCATTTTAAAGAATCAAAGTGAGGCTGGGGTGGGAAGAAACCCGGAAGTATAGGTCCAGCACTGTAAACATTGCAGTAACATGCTGTGTACTATAAACCTCCAGCTGATGCAGAGATTTCAAAATGCAGAAATGGTGTAACCATCGCTTTAATATTATTCAGTAAGTTTATTTTAAACAATTAAAAGCAATTTAGCATCAAACAAGATCACAATCTCAGTGATACGCTTAAGTGTCCTCCTAGGCTTCAGCTCATGGCACTAGTTAAACACTGTGAGGACGCTTTCCTGCTTCAGCCTGTGTAACCCGGTGAGTGATAAAACACTGCAGTCCTCTGCAACACACCCTCATGTTGTCTTTAATAGTGTTGTCCCGGTACTGAAGTTTTAAACCCGGCTATTTCTCGCTAACATGGAAGCGCCGCTGAGCGTGGATGACTCAATTGATCTTCACGGCTTCGCGCTTCAGTCTCCATGTATTTGTGTTTGGTTTGCGCTCAGTTTACCGCTCTTTACCTAGTGCAAGCACAGATACATGGACTGGAGCGCGAAGCAGCCGTCAAGATCAGTCGAGTCATCAAGCAGATGGCTCGGCTCGTCTGTGTTTGTGCTCAGTAAACAGCGGTGGGTGAACTGATGACCTTCTCGGCCAATCACAAGCATTTCTGTTGAACACGTGAACACAATGGCAAATCAGCGCTGTTTCAAGAAAGCCATCAACATTGCCTTAAATGTTAGCGCAAAATTGCCGGTCTTTCTTTTAATTCAGTATCGTGACAAGTCTAATATAGTGAAAGAATCAGTTTATTAACTCGAGTTTGATGAATAGCATCTAAAACGTGTGTTTGGGAAAGAAAACGTTAGCTAACTAGTGCTATTTCCCTTAACTTAGCTGAAAATGAGCTCTGATATCCCTTTTTACATTCACCATTCATTCAGAACAGACCTTCGGGTCACCCGGAAGGCGGAGAAATTATAAATTTGTGTCACTTTCTCTTTGCTGATAAGATATATAGCCAGTTACACAACATTCCTATGTAACTCCCAATAATACTTCCGGGTTTCTTCCCACCGCAGCCTCGATTTCGCTTTTGAAAATGGCGGCCGCGTGAAATCATTCTATTGGTTAGGCATTACCACACTATGCTATATAAAGCCATCGTCCAAAGCCCTCTTGAACATGCAGCGTTCTTAAAGAGCATATTGTAGGTTAAAAAACTGTTTAAAAAAAAGGTAGAATCGTTTGTGAAAATACTTTATAATACCATAAAATACCATATTAAAATGTTTTACGAAGTGCAAGGGCACAAATTTGAAAGAAAATGTGTTTTCCCACTTCCGCTTTTTTTTCTAACCACCCTGGTGACGTCAGTGCAGGGACTTATCTGACAGACGCGCACTGTTTACAGTGGGGCAGAGGAGCTAATAGCAGAACTGGTTGTTAGTTTTGGCGTAATTTATCATCATCGTGGTATATTATTGCGTTTATGGAAACTGCACAAACTCCAGCCTGTCAACAGATCAAGTCCACAAGTTTCCTCTTGCTATTTTGGTTCGTGAAATGGGATGAATCCGATAAGAGTGATAGCTGACGCGAACGGCGAGAAACACTCCTGGATCAGTCGGAGAGGCAGCTCGATGGCTGTACAGGGTAAGACAACTCATTTTTTGTTTATGTTTGTCAACTTTCAAGTCCGTAAGCATTATTCTTTGAGTAATTTGAAGCAACGTGATGTGTTTACTTTGGAGTAGCCGATAGCACGGCTGCTAGCTTGTATTGTTAAGCATATTAAATATACTTTTTAAAGCGTGTAAAAATGTACACATATGATAAGATGGCTAGTAGCATCAGTTTGCTAATATAATAAATGTCTTGTATAGTTACAGCGTTGTGACTTAGTTTGCTTTTTTTGTGTGTTTATTAGACTTTGGGAGACAGATGATGACCCGGAGCTGAAGGCTTTCTCTCCACTCGCTCAACTGTGCTTCACTTTGGCTCACAGAGGTTATAACCTCAACTAAGGTAAAGTGGATTTTAGCTTGTGTGACACACTCTCAGTATTGTTTACCATAGTACTTTTATTATAATGACTGAAATCACACGTAAATATGACTTAATAACAACATTAGCACTATTAAACTGACAGTGAACAATGTTGTACTTTGATAGTCATTGGCTGCTAACATGATATTAGGGATTAGCAAATAATACTCTTCTGAAATTATATTATTAGGGAGAAAGTCAGAATGTGTGAATATAAAACCAATTTTCCCTCAGACATTCACCTCATTCATCGGGTAAAATATTATGACCCCTATCGTGAATTATTTGTGCATGGTATTATTTGATAACAAAAACTAGAAGGGCAAAGAATTACTACAATATTTCTATATAATGCAGGCAGGTAAACTCACACTATCTTTGACTTCCTTTTTTTTTTAAATATTGGAAACGTGTAACCATTGACTTCCATATCTGTTTTTCCCACTATAGAAGTTAATGGTTACAGATTTTTAGCTTTCCTCAAAATATCTTGGTTTGTGATCAACAGAAGAAAGTCAATAAGGTTTGAAACCACTTGAGGGAGAGTAAAAAAATGTCCGTCCTGTCAATGAGAAAAGGCACTTTTTATTCACATATGAGGAATATTCATCTTGTAGAAGAAAAACAAATAACATTCAAAAAATTGAAGTTTGTTATTACATGCTCAACTTATAATGGGTACAGTCTACTGTATATGTGAGATGGTTTGCAGTTCACTATCCAGGGGTCTGCAAATGTGGTTGGGTTTTCTGTATTGTGTTATATTAAAAATCATATGGTGAATTTTAAAATATACAATATTATTAAACATGATTAAACTTTTGCATTATTTCCCCAGAATATATGCATCAGCCCTCACTGCGTGTCTGACGGTGGACTACTCGAGTTCATCACAGGCTCGACGAGAATGCAGAAGTGGCCACTACATTTGCTCTCCTTTCTAGATCCTTCCAGCGGGTTTACAAGGATGAAGCTGTCGGCATCTTTTTACACAGCATTCACAATTTAACACACATTAAAGACATGATGGTGTGGTACCCACATAAACGTTGGCCAACATACTGAAAAATTATTTTAGGTTTACTTTTAAATGGGTCAGATGATATATTTTCCTTTCAGTATACACACACTCACACAGATACTTATGCATAACGAATAAAAATGCTGGGTACTAACACTGCATATGATTTTGTGCTATATAAATAAAACTTGAACTTGAGTTGCATTTAGAATTTGAACTTGAATTAGGGTTGAAGTTTATTTAATCATAAATGCAGATCAGATCTGTTGATCAAATCTTTGTAAATATTTTATACTATAACAACTGTACTTGTCTTTTTATGGATAGTAGCCTAAATGGGATCTGATACAGATAATCTTATACCCAATGAAAAAATGACTTATTTAAAAACTTATTTTAATTGTTTTAATATTTGATGTTGTTTTTATTTTAATACAGAAGCTCTGAAAACCTTTTGTAAAATAAAAAAGATTTTCCAGTACCTTGTTTACATGTTTCTGCATTATTCCAGACGTTCTGTGTTATTTGTGTTTTGTATTCACTTATCTACTATTAAAAATAGTGTCAATGTGGCATAACTGTGTTAAATGCTCATTAGTTTCTGTAACTGGTAAGTATTAATACTTATAGATGATCAATACTAGCTTTGCTCTTGCCAGATAAGATTTTGTTATCTTACATATCTCTCTGTAAGCCAACACTGGCCTCACCATAAACCTGCTCTATTCTCCCTCACAAAAGAGTTAAATTACACTTCTCTGACTGCTGTTCTGTCTGCTGGTCTGTCCACAGGCTTATAATTGTAGGGCTGTGGTCTGTCGTTTGTGTGAGTCTCTCAGAATATCTTATCTCGGCATCCAAACGCGCACCACGATCAATTGTCTTCATAGTGTTTATATGCGCGAACTCCCTGGTCCTACGTCACTTCCGGTCTGGCGATTCAGACGCGGAAGTAAATTTCCGTGACTTAAAACAACTCCAAACGGCTTAATAATAAACTTTAACGTTTATTTTAAAGAAAATCTAATTCTTACTTTACTCTTACACACATTGTCTCACTGGGGTGTCTAACCTACAATATGCTCTTTAAGGTCTGAGGAGTTACTGAAACTCTTACCACACCGAAGCTGCGGTCACACTAGAGTTTGAGCATGCAAAATTCTGTTGTATGGTGCTGTGAAAAGGGGTGGAATTAAACAAGATGATTAGACATTTTTAAAAAGTGAGTGATTGGTCCCTATTTTACATATCTGTCCAGAGAGGTCATGTTTTGATCTTCGATTGGTCTCACACAGTCAAGTGATGCGATTTCGCAGGTCAGAGTTCATAAAGCTTGAACTTTTCCACGCAGTGAACTGCAAAACTTGTGTTTTCGATCTGATGCATTTGCGTGCGTAGGAATAGAAGTCTATGGGGAGAAAAGTCCAGTGTGACTACAGCTTAAGTGCATGTGAATGGTTTCTCTCCAGTGTGGATCCTCATGTGTATTTTAAGGGATGATGGTTTGCTGAAACTCTTCCCACAATGAGTGCAAGTGAATGGTTTCTCTCCAGTGTGGATCATCATGTGTTTAATAAGGTTTGAAGATAGGCCAAAACTCTTCCTACACTGAGTGCATGTAAATGGTTTCTTTCCAGTGTGGATCCTCATGTGTTTAATAAGGTTTGATGATAGGCTGAAACTCTTCCCACACTGAGTGCATGTGAATGGTTTCTCTCTAGTGTGGATCCTCATGTGTTGATTAAGAGATGATGATATGCTGAAACTCTTCCCACACTGAGTGCATGTGAATGGTTTCTCTCCAGTGTGGATCCTCATGTGAATCTTAAGATTGCCTTTTTTTCCAAAACTCTTTCCACACTGAGTGCAGGTGCAGATGAAAGGATTACTGTCTCTCCTTTTTAAAATACCATCAGTCTGTAAATGTGTTTTTCCCTCAATTTTGACATGATGTTCCACCTCTTTATTCCCCTCATTCTCTTCAATCAGGTCTGAAATAAATAAAACATTAGTTTTCATTAAGTCTTAAAAACTTTCATCAAAAGCTAAAAATTGAAAAGACACTAGAAACATTGGCTACACACACTGTAATTTTGATGCACATTAATTTGTAAAATAAATCAGGTCATATTGTGTTTGTTCCACATTTAAGCATATTCAATTCAATTCATCTTTATTTATCTAGTGCTTTTACAATGTAAATTGTGTCAAAGTTGCTTAAAGAGCATATTGTAGGTTAAAAAAACTTTCAAAAAAGGTAGAATCGTTTGAAAATGTGTCTGTTTTCCCACTTCCGGAAAGTCCCGGTGACTTCAGAAGAGTGAGTTATCTGACAGACGCGCGCTGATTACAGTGGGGCAGAGGAGCTAATAGCAGAAATGGCTGTTAGTTTTGGCGTAATTTATCATCATCGTGCTAGAGATCTGCACGGGACTAAATTTTGAATCCCGCCCGCACCCGCCAGGTTTTAGCCCGAACCCGACCGCTCCCGCTTATATTCAGCATTTGTTGTCCTGCTGCCCGCCCAGCCCCCTTCTCTACCCGCCATGCCCGATCCTGCTAAAGAGCGGGGGAGAACAAAATCAAAAACCACCCAGCTATATAGAGTCCAGACAGCCTATAACAAGCTGTCTGTATAAACACACACACATAAGCACCAAGCACACACACACAGACAAAGCTCTCTCTCTCATTCGCACTAACACACACAGCAACAAACAAGCTAAACACAGAATCACGCTATTTCATTTAAACACATACATACGAGTGCTCGCTCGGGAGTCCGTAGCGATATTGCTAGACGGCCTGCTCCAGTCCCAAATTAAACCCGTTACCGACCGCAGAAATCTGGTCCGGTCCCGCGACTGTCCTGCGGGAGACAGACCTCTACATGCAGACCTCTACATCGTGCTATATTCTTGCGTTTATGGGAACTGCACAAACTCCAGCATGTCAACAGATCAAGTCCACAAGTTTCCTGTCTCTATTTTGGTTCGTGAAATGGGATGAATCCAATAAGACTTATAGCTGACACGAACGACGAGAAACACTCCTGGATCAGTTGGAGATGCAACTCGATGAAAACGAGAGCTGTACACGATAAGACAACTCGTTTTACATTTATGTTTGTCAACATTCAAGTCCGTAAGCATGATTATTTGAGTAATTTGAAGCAACACGATGTGTTTACTTTGGAGTAGCCTAGCACTGCTGGTAGCTTGTATTGTATTCACATGCTCAACTTATAATGGGCACAGTCTACTGTATATGTGAGATGGTTTGCAGTTCACTTTCCAGGGGTCTGCAAATGTGGCTGGGTTCTCTGTATTATGTTATATTAAAAATCATATGGTGAATTTTAAAATATAATTATTATTAAACATGATTTCCCCAGAATATATGCATCAGCAATCACTGCGTCTCTGACAGTGGACTACTGGAGGTCTTCACAGGCTCGACGAGAATGCAGAACTGTCCACTACATTTGCTCTCCTTTCTAGATCCTTCCAGCGGGTTTACACGGATGAGGCTGTCGGCATCTTTTTACACAGCATTCAAAATTTAGCACACATTAAAGACATGATGGTGTGGTACCCACATGAATGTTGGCCAACTTACTGAAAAATTATTTTAGGTTTACTTTTAAATGGATCAAATGATATATTTTCCTTTCAGTATACACACACTCACACAGATACTTATACATATATAAAGAGCAAAAATGCAGGTATTATCACTGCTTATGTGGCATAACCGTGTTAAATACTCATTAGTTTCTGTTACTGGTAAGTATTAATATTTTTAGATGATCAATACTAGCTTTGCTATTGCCAGAAAAGATTTTGTTATCATGCATATCTCTCTGTAAGCCAACACTAGTCTCACCATGAACCTGCTTTGTTCTCCTCACAATCGAGTTAAATTACACTTCTCTGACTGCTGTTCTGTCTGCTGGTCTGTCCACAGGCTCATAATTGTATGGCTGTGGTCCGTTGTTTGTGTGAGTCTCTCAGAATATCTTATCTCAGCATCCAAACGCGCACCGCGATCAGTTGTCTTCATACTGTTATTTGCGCAGACTCCCTCATCCGACGTCACTTCCGGTCTGGCAATTTTTCAGATGTGGAAGTAAATTTCCGTGACTAAAAACGACTCCAAACGGCTTAATAATAAACTTTAACGTATATTTTAAAGACAATCTAGTTCCTACTTTACTCTTACACATTGTCTCACTGGGGTGGCTAACCTACAATATGCTCTTTAACATAGAAAATATAGTAAATTTTAACTCTGTCAGTACAGTTTTCAGAGTTTTACATAATTGACCATAAAAGTCATTTTGGTCATATGGATAAGACACATATTTGTAAATGGCCTATTTTTATTTGTATATATTCACAATTACAGCAAAATGTTTTTCTAAAAATTGTAAAGCAGACAGGGAATACTTGTTTATTCTGTGCCTGACCGGTAAACGCATCAGAAAAAAAGTTCTGGGGTAACAGCTGAACAAACAGCTGAATATTTGCCTCACAGACATGAGACATACCTGTACAGCATCTGCATAAAGACTGTAATGTGCACCTCTCCCCTTGTGTGCTGTTGGGTCATTTTCATCCTTTCTGGAATGATTTTGAATCTTAATTTGGCCAAAACTTTCTCTGTTTCAGCAAACGGACTGATATTTGTGGACATCTTATTTTGACATAATCTGGGAAAATGCTTAAAAACAAAAGAAAAACTCAGTACACAGGCCATTGGCCTCTATTATAACATTTTTTTTGATTGCTAATGTAGCGGAACGGTAAGTTGGGAGAAAATGAATACTAAACTAAAGCCGACTACGCCATCCTGATCACAGAGAATTTACCACAGATTCTTGGTGTAAGGAAAAGGCATGAGACGTGAATACCAAAGAATACAAAACATTATTTTCCTTAATTATCCAATATAAAAATCTCTTTTAAAAGCTTAATCGCCAATAGTAGCAGCACAGTCACGTCAAGAAACAACAATGACAATGGGAGGAGTTAGAGGCTCACAGGTGGCAGGTAAACTAGATACGTAGCACAAAACTCAGCAAAAATACAAATGGTTTTACCGAAAGGGCACCGCACACAAGCATACGTGAGCACACAACACACACTGCACTCCTTGTCGTATCTCACCACCGCACACGAGGGACAACTAGTGGCCTGCCTGGAAGCCTCGACTCCCACAATGAAAAAAAGTACAATTAACAATTGTACACAATTCACAAATCACAATCTCACACAAAAGACAGGAATCCCCAAACAAATACATTCATAAAAATATCTCCTTACAAGAGGAGAAAAACTCAAATACTACTACTAATACTACCACTAATAATAATAATAATAATAATAATCATCCCAATTTAAACTTACGCAAAAGAATAAACTTCCCACAGGAAGCCCAAATAAAACACACAAAACAATGGATTAAGCACAAATGAAGAAAAATAATAAAAGCACAGAATACATATGAACTCGCACACACACCCACACACAAATGTATCAGCTGCTATACCCTTATTGATACACAATTGACTGAATCCGTGTGTAAAGTTCACAATGTGAAGGCAAATAGCATCAGTGATTCACAGCGCAGTAGTTAGAATCTTCACATTAAAGTTTGCACATTAATCCAGTATCATATGATGAAAGCACGCATCAAAACAAACTCCAAGCAGCATAGTCAAACAGACTTTAAAAGCAGCATCAATAAAAGCAACAAGATAAAAGCAGCAGTATCACAATTGTTGCTCCAGACTCTCCAACAGTCCGTCCCCCAATCAGTTATCCTTACTAAATGGATAACAATATGTTAAGTTGCTAATATTGCCCATATTGTACATGAAATAGGGTCATATTTTGGTTGTAAGAGTCTCCAACAACAGTCTAATATGCATGCAAGGTCAAAAAACACTTTCATGGTCTTGTAATCTGCATTTATTTTTACCTAATTATCCCAGTGACTCCCGTATGAATCGTCCAGCGATTCATTTGGTCCCAAAACCCTCTTTAGCGCGAAGCTAATCTGCGCTGATTGGACCGATGACAGTCTGTTGCGATTGGTCGACACTGACTGCCTTCAGCGCGAGACAGAGTAAAATGCCCAACAGCTAATCAACAATATAAAAGTAGTCACAGTGCATACACGCTTCATAGTGTAAGGCGAGGATTTTGGCTGCCAGTGGGTGAATGTAAATACAGACAATGGACTTGAAAATAGCGATGACTAACTATTTTATTGAGCAAAAACTCCAAGAAATGGCAAGGAGATCTCCTAGCTTGTCATACTCTGCTCTTTTCAGACTCACACATACACACACACACACACGCACGGTTATAAGTAACAAATCACAACTAAATATATTTGCAAGCTAGAGTAAACGAGGCAACAACTTTAATCGCACGTGCTTACACTTGGGAAATGGAGGAAGAAACCGATCCAGCTTCTGACATAGTCAATCAGTAGTCTTTAGTCTGATCCTTCCTTTAACAAACGGCCGATGAAGTCTTCTTTGTAAGCATGTAGTTTCCAGAAGCACTCAAACTGCTCAAGGCTGGGCTATAATGCTGAGGTTTCATCTTTGGGTAGAGACTCAATAATATCCATCTGCACATTGCAGCTTCATTTGACCAGCAGGTTTGTGTTTGTGGCTTTTTCTTTGATAGTGAGCAGAGCCGCAGGTTTCAAATCTCCCGGGTTTGTGCGCGCAACTACTTGGTTTCGTTATCATGTCATGGCGAAACACCTAATGACTCGTTATCAAGATGACTCGTTTGAAGCACTATGGGTCGACTCTTTTATAGATGAATCAACAGTTTTAAACACTGTACACTTACAGATTTAAGCCTTAGCTGGATATTTAACTTCACTTAGAGCTGTTACACACTACATGGAAGGGCATTTGGCATTTTCAAAAAACCATAATATGGGCTCTTTAAAAAGCAAAAAGATTCCAATGGCGGCGCCTGCTGGTACGTGAAGCATATGGTAAATACTGACGAACTTTACACTTAAATGTTTGCGTATCATCAGCATGCTGTAATCCATTTCTTAAAGCAAAAGTCATTTTTAGACTAGTTTGTTGGCCAGTTGTAGTCAGTGCAATGCTAAACATTATTGTTCCACTATCATTTGTTTGTTTTGTTTCACGTCGCCCCACAGCAACATCGTACAATTTAGAAAACTGTACAATGTTTTATAATAATTAATTACTTTAATAAATTTTTTTATTTCATTCAGCATATTTAAAATTTGGGTCATCCTCGTTTTCTGACATACTTTAAATCAGGGTTTCTACAGGTGTCACCAAGTTAAATTTAAGACTTTTAAAGACATTTTTAAGACTATTATGAATGAAATTTTAGATTAAGGATTTTTTCAAACGGCCCAGATGAAAAAATTATTTTGTATATAATATTTAATAAATTTAATAAATCAATAATAATAATAATAATGATACTAAAATATTTTAGATATTTCTGATCAAAAGATCTTAATTATTGTGTAAAAACAAAAGAGCTCTACTTGGATCCAGACACTTTTTTACCCAAAATAAAATTTCTATAAAATAAAAAACAAATGAACAAAAGTTTTAAAAACTATAATAAACTAAATCTATACACAACAATATGTCCAGGTCGATATCCTCAGTAGTCCTTACCATTATGATAAATGGAGTTAAAATGTGATTTTTTAAATTAAAAAGTTGAGATGGATTGTTGGTGATTGTGTGGCTTTTGGCCAGATTGTGTAGCAGAACATAGAGGTAAAGTTGGTTTTATATTCACACATTCGTTCATTTAGAAGTCTCTATATTGTACTTTACCTCTATTAGCAGAACATGAACTAAGGAAAATGAAGACTTGTTAAAAAATATTTAAGACCTACAACAAAATATTTCAGTAAATTTAAGACTTTAAGGCCTAAAATTCTGAGTTGGTCTTTGAGAAAGAAAACCAACCTGTTTGTTCCTGCAGATCTTCCTGTTTGACTGTGAATGTTTCTTCAATGTTCACATCTTCACTCTCCTCTTTAATAAACGCCATCTTTATAACAGTGTGGAGATCAGTCACTTCAGCAGTTTTTCTGTGTTTGGACACTTTATCCTGTTTAAAATAAATAAAACAATGAACAGAAACAAAATAGCTTTTCTTCAACACTTGCTTTAACAGTTTCTTTATATGATAGAGGTAAAGTTGGTTTTATATTCACACATTCGTTCATTTAGAAGTCTCTATTGGTCCGTTTCCACTGAGTGGTACGGTTTGGTACGCTTTTATGGCCGTTTCCACTGTCAAAATGCGTACCGAGCCAAACCGTACCGTACCACTTTTTCGGGACCCTTTCGAAAGGGTCCCAAACTGCAGAAAGGGTCCCAAAAGGTGGAGCTACATGCGCAGCTGAACGCTATTGGTTTACAGAGATGCGTCATTCGTAGACGCAACAAGCCAGAATGTAAACAAAGGACACGCCATGTTTGAAATACACAGCGAGAGATTACAGCGGAATTATAAATACATATGCAGCCATGTTCAATCCTGCAAACAAACCCTGTCGTCATCATGATAAACAGCCACAAAGCCATGGAGAAGAGCGGATTTACCCTGTGCCGCGTAGTTTTTTACGAGCCAGTCTGAGGCCCGAGTGGTTTCGCTTTCTTCCTTGTGCTCGCCGCGCGTCTCTATCTGAAATAACAAACTTCTTGAGCTGATAATAATAACATGCACTTGATCATTGACAAGCTTTTGGAAACCCGATCCTGTGAGAAGCTGACAAACGAGAGTGACACATTCAGAAAGAAAAGGACAAACGCGAGAGTGGAGCGCGGTCCGCGGAAAAAAAGGTGAAGCAAAGGAGCACATTATTTCTTCAGCAAACGTGAACAAACTGCCTTGTTTTAATCTTTATCACCACCTTTTGGACTAATATGAACTGGGGATGATGGAATGAATCTCTAACAGAGGCTTTGTGTGCTGCTGAAGATTACAGACACAGATGAGAGGTTTACTCTGACTGTAGGCTATACTTTGTGTTGTTTTGAACCTAATTAATGACAAAATGTCTGCTTTGTGTAGTTCTTCTGTAGTTGGTAACATATCGTAGACTGTAAGGGTATGTATGTGTTCATATATGTTCATTTATTTATTTATTTAATATAATTATAGACGTTACAGTGGGCTATTTTGCACCGTCATTGATCTGCAGTTATAAACAACTCCTGTTTATAGAAAAGTTAGTAATAAACATTTATACAAAAATATTTATGTGTGTAAAGCATCTGTTTTGTGAGAAGTGCTTTTCATATGATATGCGAGCGACCTGTGCAGCTTTACTGTAGACATTTTCTCAAACGCGAAAATGACGTCGACTGAAACTTTGTCATACACCACACCCACCAAAAGGGTACCCTTGGTAGTGGAAACGCAAGGCTGATAAAGGTGACCCATACCGATCCGAACCGTACTGTACCAGTCAGTGGAAACGAGCCATATATTGTTTACCATGTTACTTTGAATATTCAATCTGAATTAACATGCAAGTGTGGCTTGAAAACAACATTAACACTGTTTATTGGATTGTGAACAATGTTGTACTTTGATAGTCATTGAGTGCTAATATGATTTCACTATTTAGAGTTTAAAAATAATACTTTAAAGAAATTTTATTATTAAGGGGAAAGTCTGAATTTGTGACTATAAAACCAACTTTACCTCTATGAAACAATTGCAACAAATAACCTGATAAAAAAACTAGTACTCAATTTCTTATATATAGTGATGTATACATAGCATAGAATTTTGCTATTTAATAAATTAAACCTTCATTTAAACACTTAATACACACATTTATGTTGTTCAAACAATAGCCCTTGATTATTAAAATAGTACTTCGTTAAACAAAGGATTAAAATAATAGTGAACAGCAGATACATGATATCGGAAGAAAAACCTGAAACTTTAATCAATCGGTTTATATCTGTGTAAAAGTTGTAAAACAAACCTTCCTCCAGTTGAATCGCAGCGCGGAAGCGGCGCAGCCTTATGACGTCACACACCACGCCAAAATAGAAGTCTTTTTGTTCAGCTTTTTTTTGCTATTCACTGTTGCAGTCAGGACATGACAAATTTCTCTCTCGTTTTCCATCTCACACAACATATTTGCTATCTCTCTCACATACACAGACATTCAGTATTTGAAGTTGATCAAAACTTTTCATCCAAACATTTTAACACAATTTTGAAAAACTTGTTTAATCCACTAAGTCTAAGTTTTTTTTTTTTGCAAAATGTTTACATCACAAAACAGGGAACAATCAACACTGCAAGGCATATTTACTGTTAAAATAAATAAAATAAAAAGAAAAATGTAAATCAGCTTTCTAAAATAATATCTTCTAGAACAATAGGGGGGACTGAAATCATCTTTAATGAAAGCCAAGTATAAATCGGAAGTTAAAAGTGAATTTACAATAATAAATAAGTGATCGAGTGTTTCTGGAAGATTTGAGCAGAAGCTACACATGTCAACATCAAAGTTAAATCTTTTTTGAATAAACTCATTCATACTGGATAGACGTGTGGAGCGGATTATGTAGAGAAAGCATGAAAAAAATAAATAAGTAATTTTAAAATAATGTGCATCCCAGTTTGACTTATCACCCCATCACACTAACTTTTTTCATCTGTAAATGATGTACTTTTGCTTAAAATGACATCACAAAACAGAATTGATATCAAAGCAGGGAATTACGAAAATTCATTTACATTTCTTTTTTTTTTCTTTTTTTTTCTTGTTAGACAGGGTCTGTCAAGCTCAACCCAACCACCCCGTCATGCAAAATAGATAGGGTAAACTTATTTATTTATTTATATTACATTTTAAAGAAGAGTAAATTTAGATTGAATTATTGTAAGCTAGGTGAGGAACATGACCACAGGTGATTTGCGGCTATTTTTGGATGCTACCACCCTGTCACATTTTTTATTGTGATGGGGTGGTAAGGGATGTGATGGCATGGTTCTGCATCCTATTTGAATGTGAAGATGTATAAAAATCAAAGAGGGGTGACTCAGTGGCGCAGTAGGTAGTGCTGTCGCCTCACAGCAAGAAGGTCGCTGGTTTGAGCCATGGATGGGTCAGTTGGCATTTCTGTGTGGAGTTTGCATGTTCTCCTTGAGTTAGTGTGGCTTTCCTCTGCTTGCTCCGGTTTCCCCCACAGTCCAAAGACATGCGGTACAGGTGAATTGAGTAAGCTAAATTGTCTGTAGTGTATGAATGTGAGTGGGTGTGTATGGATATTTACCAGGGATGGGTTGCGGCTGGCAGGGCATCCGCTGTGTAAAACATCTGCTGGAAAAGTTGGCGGTTCGTTCCGCTGTGGCAACCCTAAATTAATAAACGGACTAGGACGAAAAGAAAATGAATGTATGAAATTAAACATTCTAATATAGGGCTAATCAATTCATTTAGTCATTTTCTTTTAATTTAACTCTGTTTGGTTTCTCATGCACTTCATTACTTTCTCTTTCACACACTCAGTTTTAGTCATTCACTCATAATCCTTCACTCAAACATTCATAATCTGTTTTTAATAAAACAATTCACATTTTATAACAATTGCAGACAGATCTGTTTCCATCAAGAGTAGTACACAGTTCAGATTAAACATTATTGGACATACAGTGCTCAGTGTAAGAGGGTTAAAATAATGTTTAATTGTCTTTCACCAAAATGGGTTATTTTGTTTATTTTGTGGTTGTTGGGAGACCTCTTGTGGCAACAGTGTTTGATTGTTTCTTTCACCTTTCACCTGCAAAGCCCCGCCTACAGAAGAAAATGGTTGCTGAATACAGAAAGGCGGTAGGTAAACTGTGCTCCAGCTAAATGTGACAAATTTTGTATTTTAACACATATTAATAACACATACAAGCCCAATATGAACATTAAGTGATGTTTTAGATCAAATCTGTCGAATGATTGCCGTGTGTGACAAACTTTGTATGGTTTAATTTGCTCATGCTATGTGTAGCTGGAATGATGACATTAGTATGTGCAGGGGTGATTTCTTACTATTTGTTTGGTTTTTTTAGATGCATGTTTAAATGCATACTGTTGCCAGAGGATGTATATTTCTGTTACAGGTATGTTGAACTTTTGTAAATAAATAATGTTTTGTTAAAATGACTTTATGTGGCAACACAGCAGAAAATGGTTGCTGAATACAGAAAGGCAATGCATGTTTAAATGCATACTGTTGCCAGAGGATGTATATTTCTGTTACAGAATAAACAACGCAGAACGCAGTTCTCTGTGTCCGCCTGAGTGATTTGTGTCATCAGGAAGAAAAGCGTTACATCAGCACTCATTCTTTTTTGGCTTAGTCCCTTTATTAATCTGGGGTTACCACAACAGAATGAACCACCAACTTATCCAGCATATTTTTTACGCAGCGGATGCCCTTCCATCATGGGAAACACATATACTCATTCACACATATACACTAAAGACAATTTTGCTTACCCAATTCACCTTTACCACATGTGTTTGAACTTGTAGGGGAAACCGGAGAAAACCCACAGCAACACGGGGTGAACATGCAAACTCCACACAGAAATGTCAACTGATCAAGCCGAGGTGGTCCATCTTACCTCTGGTCTAATTTTATTCTTTCATTTTTTCACTCATTTTCTTAGTCCCTTTATTAATCCGGGGTCGCCACAGCGGAATGAACCGCCAACTTATCCAGCAAGTTTTTACGCAGCGGATGCCCTTCCAGCCGCAACCCATCTCTGGGAAACATCCATACACATTCACACACACATTATGGATAATTTAGCCCACCCAATTCACCTGTACGGCATGTCTTTGGACTGTGGGGTAAACCGGAGCACCCAGAGGAAACCCACGCGAAGGCAGGGAGAACATGCAAACTCCACAAAGAAACGCCAACTGAGCCGAGGTTCGAACCAGCAACCTTCTTGCTGTAATGCGACAGCACTACCTACTGCGCCACTGCCTCGGCCTAATTTTACATACCCCAAAATAAAAGTGATATATTTTTAACTTCAATATTGAACCTGTTAAAAGGTTTAAACTGGTTAAATTACTTTTAAAACATATTGTCCTTACCACCCTGTCACAGTGAACAACCCCGTCACAGCAGATGCCACACTGTCATTTTTATAAAAGGTTTATGAAAAGGAAATGAAATGTTACATAAATTAATGTTGAATGGTGTTCTTGCTTTGTGGATTTAATGAATAAAAATGTAAGTTGATTTGTATTGTTTTAAGTGAATTAGTTTTTTTCAGTCAAAAAAATGAGGCAATGGAGATGTCAAATTTATTTTTAAAGTTAAAAATTTAATAATAAAAAAAGTAATCAAACTACAGACTTTCTATTGATAGCTGCATAAAAGAGGACATTTTATAATTTGGAAAACATTTAAAATTAAAAAGCAATTCATTTTTTTACTACTGTAATATCATACATATTGTGCGTAACGATGTGGTACAAGAGAGGCTCTCTTGCCTAAAGAAACGCAACAATTAATAAGGATTTTGAGCCTGAGGTGGGAAAATAGCTGTTTTGGAGGGTTAAGATATCTTGCAAGTTTTTTTTTAATTATTTGTACTTAATGAGAATTTAGAAAATTTCAATGTGGAAATGGCACCCTTTCATATGAATTGTCGTCTCTTATTATCTGTATTCTACGTTTCTTGCCATTCTTTAGCAATATCTTCAGTAATAATATTTAACTTTACCTTTACTTTAAGAAGCATTAAGGGTAGTACACATAAAAAGTACAATTCTGTCATTTACTCATCCTCTACTTGATCCAAACCTGTTTGAGTTTCTTCTGCTGAATGCAAATAAAGATATACTGAAGAATACAGCGACAAAAAACAGCAACTATGGTTCAACGGCACAAAGTGTTCTTGGGGCTCCATTACAATTGAACCACTTGTTTTTGGTTCCTTTTCTGGACTTTAAGCATCTTGGGACTCTCAGATTTCATCTAAAAAGTCTTCATTTGTGTTCTGAAGATGAGCAAAGTTCTCAGGGGATTGAAACAGGTGGTGGACAATGCCTGAGTGCCTAGACTGCACTAAAACCCTAAATATAGCCTATGAAGTTGTAGAAATAGGAAAGTAGATGTCATAATTACAGGGATGAGATTTGGATATTAATAGTTATGTGTTTTAGACCTGCAAGTCATCATAAAGTGGATTACAAAAAGTTTTTCAAAATTGCCATAAAAAAGTTTAGATTAAAGGTTTTGATCAACTTCAAATACTGTTTATCTGTGCCTCTCTCGTTTTGTGTGTTTGTGATAGAGAGAGAGAGAGCAGATATAGTGGAAAGTGGAAAACGAGGGAGAAATGTATCAATAAGTCATGACTGCAACAGTAAGTGGCAAAAAAGCTAAACAAAAAAGACTTTTATTTTGGCGTGGTGTGTGACGTCATAAGGCTGCGCCGCTCCTACGCTGGAATTCGACTGGAGAGAGGTTTGTGTTTAAAACTTTTACCGAAATATAAACTGATTGATTAAAGTTTCAGGATTTTCATCCAATGCTAAATTATGAATCTGCTGTTTACAATATTATTTAACCCTTTATACAACGTAGTACTATTTTACTCACAGTAATGAAGGTCTTTGAATAAGTTAACAGAAATGTGTGTAATACATATTTTAATGACCTTTTAATTTACCTGATTTCTTTTTGTTAATTACTCTCATATAAAGAAACTGTTGAAGCAAGTGTTGAAGATAAATTATTTTGTTTCTGTATATTGTTTTATTTATTTTAAACAGGACATTTTTATTGTTTTGCTCATTTTAAACAGAATAAAGTGTCCAAACACAGAGAAAAACTCCTGCTGAAGCGACTGATCTCCACACTGTTATAAAGATGGCGTTTATTAAAGAGGAGAGTGAAGATCTGAAGATTGAAGAAACATTCACAGTCAAACAGGAAGATTTGCAGGAACAAACAGGTTGATTTTCATTCTCAAAGACCAACTCAGTCATTTGATCCTCTATCAGATATATTTTAATAATAAGAATACTAAATATAATCCATCTTGCAGCCCTGAGTGTGCTGCCTAATTCTCCTTAATTCACATAAGCACTCATTGAAAGACAGGAATGAGTTTCTTTTGTTACTTCTTCTCATGTCTTTTGTCATTATTTTATGTATTATTAGTCTCCCATTTTCTTTACCTTCTTAAGGTTATTGCTTTTCTTGTTCTCCTACTGTTTGTAAAGTGTCCTTAAGCACTGGCACTATATAAAATAAATAAAAACAATAAACAAATAAAAAAGTTTAACTGAGCTGAGGATATTTGACTTACAGTATTCCCATAGAACAGGGGTGTCCAAACTACGGCCCGTGGGCCAATATTAATAGAATCTGGCCGCTATACAAAAATAAACGTAATTCAATAAATAACCACCGGGTATCGCTATTACATGCCTTAAATTAGTCATTACTTCTTGTTATGAAGTAAAACTAACCAACCAAACTGAAGGAAACATAATTGATAATCACATTTTGGCGAGCCATGGCGCACCAAGAAAAAGGAAAATCAACAGTCAGTGCAAGAAGTTTCAGTCACGTTGGGGCAAAGAATTTTTCTTCACAGAGGTCAGCGGGAAATGTATCTGTTTAATTTGCCAGGAATCAGTTGCAGTAATGAAGGAATGTAATATTAAAAGACATTATCAAACAAAGCATCAGGCCTTCAGCTCTTACACTGGTGCCGAATGAGATCAGAAAGTAAAACAATTAGCAGCGCCCCATCAGCTCAACAACAGCAGTTTTTTTTTGTGCTATTAAAGTGCAAGAAAATTCTACACTGCACTGCAAAAAATGTTTTTTTATTTATATTTTTTGTCTTGTTTCAAGTCCAAATATCTAAAAAATCTTAAATAAAGGAGAATTTTCTAATTTGTTATGAGAAATAATATGCCAATATTAAGTGAGTTTTTCCTTAAAACAAGCTAAAATAATCTGCCAATGGGTTAAGCAAAATAATCTTGTTTTTCCTTTTGACATAAGATTATTTTGCTTACCCCATTGGCAGATTAATTTGCTTGTTTTAAGGAAAAAATTGCATATTAGGGAAAATATAAGCATTTTATTTCTCAAAACAAGACAACTTTTTTTTTTTTTTAGATTTTTTAGATATTTGGACTCAAAACAAGACAACAAAAAATCTAAGTAAGAAAAGCATTTTTTGCAGTTTGGCGAGTTATGAGGTAGTTCAGCTAATCGCACAGCACAGGAAACACTTCACTGAAGGAGAATTTATAAAGGATGAGTGTTGCAACTGTAATTTGCCCAGAGAAGATTCAAGTTTTTTACATTTACATTACATTTACATTTAGTCATTTAGCAGACGCTTTTATCCAAAGCGACTTACAAATGAGGACAAGGAAGCAATTTGCACAACTAAGAGCAACAATGAATAAGTATTAAAGGCAAGTTTCATGTCTGTAAAGTCTAAGAAGGGAAGTGTTAGTAGTTTTTTTTTTTTTTTTTTTTTTTTTTTTTGTACAATTAGTGTGATATTCAAAGAGGCAATTGCAGATTAGGAAGTGAAGTGGAGACTAAATAGTTGAGTTTTTAGTCGTTTCTTGAAAATAGCGAGTGACTCTGCTGTTCTGATGCAGTTAGGGAGTTCATTCCACCAACTGGGCAGATTGAGCGTGAGCGTTCGCGAAAGTGATTTTTTCCCTCTTTGGGATGGAACCACGAGGCGACGTTCATTCACAGAACGCAAGTTTCTGGAGGGCACATAGATCTGCAGAAGTGAGTGCAGATAAGAAGGTGCTAGGCCAGAAGTCACTTTGTAGGCAAACATCAGAGTTTTGAATTTGATGCGAGCAGCAACTGGCAGCCAGTGCAAATGGACTAGCAGCGGAGTGACATGTGCTCGTTTCGGTTCATTGAAGACAACCCGTGCTGCTGCATTCTGGAGCAGTTGAAGAGGCTTGATAGAGTTAGCTGGAAGCCCAGCTAGTAGAGAGTTGCAGTAATCCAGTTTGGAGAGAACAAGAGCTTGAACAAGGAGTTGAGCTGCATGTTCAGATAAGAAGGGTCGGATCTTTCTGATGTTATAGAGTGCAAATCTGCACGATCGAGCAGATCTAGAAATGTGGTCAGAGAAGTTTTTAAAAACTTAAGTCTTTCTAGAAACACAGTTGGACGACCAAAATAAAATAATTTCTTAATAAAATACATGCACACATCCATCCATCCATCTATATATATAAATATATATATAAATGTATATGTATATATATATATATATATATATATATATATATATATATATATATATATATATATATATATATATATATGCATGTCTGTGTGATGTATGTAAAATTTGGCCCGGGACAACATTTGTTTTTGCATCTGGCCCTCGGCCCAAAAAGTTTGGACACCCCTGCCATAGAAGATATCTGTTATTACAGTGATGGTGTTGGCTTAGTACTTTCCATTTGCATATGTCACGTTGATCACAATTCCCCTTTTTTTGATCAACTTTATGGGTTTAAAGTTGTTTCTAGAAGTTGTTGCTAGTTCTCACAGATAGTATTTGAGTTAAAAGTACATCATTATTATAATAATTACCAGGACTATTCTTAACAGGGTTTCTGCTGGGTCTTAAAATGTCGTAAATTCCAAAATCTAAATTTCAGGCTTTAAAAAGTCCTAAATTTACTGAAATATTGTGTTGTAGGTCCTAAATCTTTTTAAACAAGTCTTCATTTTCCTTTGTTCATGTTTTGCTACCCAATCTGGCCAAAACCCATACAATCACCAACAATCCATCTCAATAAAACTTTCCACTTTTTATTCAAAAAGGGCATTTTAACTCCATTTATCATAATGGTTTAATTATTCACTAATGCACTATGCACTAATTTGATATCTGCTGAATGAAATGGACACTAAAATAATTATTTATTATAAAACATTGTACAGTATTCTAAACTATATGATGTTGCTGTGGGACGACATGAGGGAAAAAAAACAAATTATAGTGGAACAATAACATTTAGCATTGCACTGACTTCAACTGGCCAACAAACCAGTCTAAAAATGACTTTTGCTGATTAAGAAATGGATTTCAGCATGCTGATGATATGCAAAAAATTGTTAACCCTGGGTCAATCTAACTCTGGGTCATTCTAACTCTGGATAAACAGAATCCTGACCACCGTAAAACAGGAAAAAAAAGAAATTGTCTTTCTCGCCTCATTATGGATTTAGTTTCATCGGCTAGACACCGGCCTCACAGCTCCGTGAATGTCAGTACTGTCACTTATTGTTCTGCGATCGGTAAATGTAGCTTGTGTGAACGCTACTTGACTAAAATAATAGCTTCGCTACACAAAAGCTATTTAATTTAAAAAGTAGTGACACTACCACCACACTACTGAGAAATGTAGATAAGCTAGTAGCGTCACTACTTGCAGCGACGCTACTGCCCAACACTGTGTGATGGCAATATTTCTAATGTAGAAATGTCTTCATTACTGATAGCTAAAGCTGTTTCAGTAACCAAAAGAGGTCTCCAGTGTACAGAACTGCACAATAGGTGATTGGTGCTGATGAGCAGTATTTCACACGGTGTGTTTGGCACCCCTCATATAGTAATCCAGGGCCGTAACACCCATCGGTACCTCGGGTACTCTGATTAGGTTTTGCATATAAATACTTGCACTTGACACATTTGTTTCAGACTGTTATTTGCCTATTACATTCTAAATGATGTAAATTCTAGTACATAATTTTTTAACTGTACCTTTAGAACCTTATAACAGCAATAAAAGCAGCATCGAAGCAGTCTCCCTTTAGTCATTCCACCTCTTCACGGAGACTGTCAGACTGATCTGGTGTATTAAAAAACTATTGTGGGTTCTGGAACTGAACAATAATGATGTTCCAGATGCTGGACATCCACTGGCACTAGATCATCATCAATTTAAGAACAAATCTCCCTTCTTTGCCATCCTCTGATGCGTTTAGGTTTCGCCGCAAAATTAAATTTTGCTGTATAATGCGCTATGCGGACGTAAAGAACCTGACTGATATTCTACCGGAACCATGTCAGCAGAGTTTGTGCATAGTCCATAAACTATAACTTCTATGTTAAGCGGCTTTGAAACAATTTACATTGTAAAAGCACTAGATAAATAAAGATTAATTGAATTGAATCTGCTTAAATGTGTACACGTTAATGGACCAAACACAATATGATTTGATTTATTTTACATTTACTGTGCATCAAAATTCCAGTGTGTGTAGCCAATGTTTCCAGTGTCTTTTCACTTTTCAGCTTTTGATGAGAGTTTTTAAGACTTGATAACAACTAGTGTTTTTTTTTCAGACCTAATTGAAGAGAAAGAGGAGAGTAAAGAGGAGGAACATCATGTCAAAATTGAGGAAAAAACTAATTTACAGACTGATGATATTTTGAAAAGGAGAGACAATAATTGTTTTACCTGCACTCAGTGTGGAAAGAGTTTTGGAAGAAAAGGCAATCTTAAGATTCATATGAGAATCCACAGTGGAGAGAAACCATTCACATGCACTCAGTGTGGGAAGAGTTTCAACCAATCATCAAACCTTAATATACACATGAGGATCCACACTAGAAAGAAACCATTCAAATGCACTCAATGTGGGAAAAGTTTTAACCGCTCATCAGACCTTCATCAACATATGAGGATTCACACTGGAGAGAAACCATTCACATGCACTCAGTGTGAGAAGAATTTTAACTGCTCATCAAACCTTAATACACACATGAGAATCCACACTGGAGAGAAACCATTCACATGCACTCAGTGTGGGAAGAGTTTTAACTTTTCATCAAACCTTCA
Organism: Danio rerio; assembly: GCF_052040795.2. Taxonomy (NCBI): domain Eukaryota; kingdom Metazoa; phylum Chordata; class Actinopteri; order Cypriniformes; family Danionidae; genus Danio; species Danio rerio. Next base: position 46,148,168 of record NC_141024.2, on the reverse strand, counting down.
TCGACACATGAGGATTCACACTGGAGAGAAACCATTCACATGCCCTCAGTGTGGGAAGAGTTTCTTCCACTTATCACACCTTAATCGACACATGATGATCCACACTGGAGAGAAACCATTCAAATGCACTCAATGTGGGAAAAGTTTTAACCGCTCATCAGACCTTCATCAACATATAAGGATTCACACTGGAGAGAAACCATTCACATGCACTCAGTGTGAGAAGAGTTTTAATTGCTCATCAAACCTTTATACACACATGAGAATCCACACTGGAGAGAAACCATTCAAATGCACTCAATGTGGGAAAAGTTTTAACTGCTCATCAGACCTTTATAAACACATGAGAATCCACACTGGAGAGAAACCATTCACATGCACTCAGTGTGGGAAGAGTTTTAACTTTTCATCAAACCTTCATCGACACATGAGGACCCACACTGGAGAGAAACCATTCATGTCTAATCATCTTGTTTAATCCCGCCCCTTTTTGCAGCGGCGTACAACAGAATTTCGCATACTCAATAGTGATGGGAAGTTCGGATCATTTTACTGACTAGGATCTTTGAGTCTCGTTCATCGAGATGTACAAATGTTTTTTCGAGTCATTTTGTTTATTCGGTTCAATTTGCCAAAATTGTATTAAAATGTTACAAAATGCTTCCAAACACATCTACAACTAGCCCAGAAGGTTGATTACACAACAAATAAGTCATAAATAGAATACTATAAGAATGAAAAAATAATAATTCAATGTTTACCTGCTCACCTCTTCATGTCTTCAAATGTCAGTGGTGCGTTCACATTACACTGACATTCACATATAATCTTAACCAATGTACCCAGTCTGAGCCGATAGGAGCCATGATAATTAGTTCACCTTTCGAGTCTTCTGGTTCTTGAGTCGTTCGGTCATCACTTGAACGAATGACTCAAACCCGAGGACTCGAGAGGTGAACGGATCAATTCTTTTTCCGGCTCTAAATGCATACGATTGGCTTCTTTCTTTCACGTGATGAACGACTCAGAACGAGGCCTTGAGAGGTGAATGGATCAATTATTTTTCTGGCTCTAAATGCATATAATTGGCTAGGCCAGTGGTTCTCAAACTGTGGTAGTGGTACGCGGGCTTCCTCCTAGTGGTACGCGAAGGAACCGCTGAATAATGAAAGAAACAATTAACACTTTTAATCCTTTAATGCGTAATATAACATTGATGTGATCAGCATTGGCTGTTTTGTGAAGCGTACGATCATAACGCTGTGCTTAGAATGTTTATTTTAGTGCAATGTGTCATAAGCTGTTGTAAATCATTTGACGAAGTTTAAGAATTAATTCTGAAGCGTGATTTGACTGACATGAAAAGTGGCCAATCACAGTCGACCTTGTCTAGTTGCGTGAAACGTAAGGGCGGGACAAATGCTTTCTGTGTTGCAGAGACAGAAAAAACAACTTAAAAACAAATGTTTTGTTGGAATAATGCTTCTCGGATGTTTTCACTATAGAGATGTCTAGCAGAGTAATTAAACCGCGGACATATTTCCTGCCTTTTTGATGATCTACAAACACGTTTCGCTCTCCGACAGCCAGTCTCTCGCCTCTGAGCTGTCACTCCTCTAAATACAGTCTGAATGGCGGCGCGGGAATGGAGGTATTGCGCAATAACTCATTTCTACAAATGTGGCGAGTGCTTTATTTTAACACGAGAGCGCATTCATGTACGCAAATCGCTAAAACAGATATGCGAGCTCTTAATTATGCTTTTTTTTTCAAATGAACTGAAAGTCCTCTCAGGATCGCCTGTGTGCTCGGATTAAATACAATCGCGATATTTCACCTATTAAAGTAGACATTATTTATCTTTGCTCCTTGACTAAATTTAGTCAAAAGTATTCAAAGTTATTAAGTATTTAGAAATAGATTGATACATGATCGATGACAATGCTAATGGTCTTCTTATTTGGCTGTGTTGTGAAGTGAAACTTACTTTTAGCAAAGGTGTATTTTTTATTTTTTTTTCTTTACGACAAAAGAATTATGCTGGAAATGTTTCTGGATGAGGTATTTGTGTGATTTATACATTAAGCTGTATTCTGATCTGTCTTAAAGCATTACAGGTCAAAGCAATCCGTTGTTACTTATTGTTTATTTATCAAAATTAACAATAAGGCTCTTAAAGCACTGCTTTGATTAATGTAGTGTTTTCATTTCAAATACCTCAAGTAAAATTAAGTCATTTGTTTTATTTATTTATTTTTTACTGACAGTGTACTTGTATTTTTTTTAAAGTTTCTATTTTAGATTAGGTTAAATGTAAAATAAAATCTACATGTGATGTACAGCTTTTTAAGAAACAAATTTGCCATATTGTAAAGAAAAATAGTGTAAAATATGTAAATAAAGGGCTAAATTAAATCTTTTTACCATATACTTCAATTAAACCTTTCAAAGCTTGTAAATATCGTTTAAAAAAATGGCAAAAAGTGTCTCTATGGCCTTAAAGATTATTTGGTAGTTTTACCAGTGCTATTGAAAAAGATTAATTGTCATGAAAGGAAAAATCGACCATACTTTCTTTGTTAGTGCAATTTCCTGTACATGTAGGTTTGGAATTTAAGCAATTAAACCATTCAATCAGGTTTCCACGTAAAAAAAAGTTATTTCATAATGAAAATCTGATTTTTTTTTTCAAAAGTAACCAACTAGTACTTTTTAAAAGAGTACTTTGTACTTTTACCTAATATTAATATTATTTACTAAAATTTGTGTTATTTTAGCAGTGTAATAGTATTTTTACTTAAGTACAAAAAAAAGATTTCACAAGCATTTAGTGCAGGTTTATTATATTATTAATATATGACTAATAAATATTATTTTTATGTTTTTTATTTGTATCTATTCCTATGCAATGTTTTATGGGTTGCTGAGAATACTTTTCAGGTCTTCAATACATGTCAGTCTTGAAAAAAAAATAGGTGCTGGAATTGATTTTCATTAGGCTGTGCCTGTATGAACCATGTCATATGTACATTTAACATATATTTCAAGATTTTTCTGAAAGTGTAGGAATGTGACATATAGCCTATATTTATAAGGTAAAAGCAACATCTCCAGCTTGTGATGAATAGGCTACAATGAATACTTTAGATTTAAGTACAGCAGTTTTCTTTTTACTTTAAGAACAACGCCATTTTTAATGAACTTTTAAAAGCACATTTTAACAAAAACTTTTTTTTTTTTAATCTGCAAGCACAGTTAATGTTCAGACTATTTCAAATGTTTAAAGTGACTGATAATAATACATATTCTTCATAATAGAAATTAATCTGCATCGTTTTTAAACTGTGCACACCTGTAGCTGCTTAATTAGGCCTATGACGCTATTTTTAATACTGGTTAAAAATAGCGTCGTAAGGTGGTGCTTGGAGAGACAATTTTTTTCTAAGGTGGTACTTAGTGAAAAAAGTTTGAGAACCACTGGGCTAGGCTTTAGTCTTTCACGTGGTGAACGAACACCTCAGACCCGATAGAGGACTCGAAAAATGAACTGATCTTGTCTCGCACTACACAATGTCACATGAGCGAATTAATTAATCTTTTAGTTTATCCGAGTCATTCATTCATTTTGTCACATAACATGAAAGAATGCATAAGAGATGAATTATTTAATAAATCAAATTGTCTTTGTGAATAGTTTTTCACAACAATAAAATAATCAAAAGAAAAACATCAAGCACATCAAGCTAGGCTTTATAATAAATAAAAACAAGTAAGCTTTAAATTAAATAACACATTTGTGCCATAAAAGCTTTATATCAAATATGGCAACTCTTTCCAATAGATGTCTTTATGAAATAGCAATTTAAGTGAAAAATTATACAAATAAAAATACAAAAGCCACAGGGCCTAATGAGCTTAACAACTTGACTTTAGAATAGAACAGTGCATTTTTAAAAAAAAATTAAATTAAATAAGCTTTAAAACAATACTGTGTGGCTTTACTTGTTGGACTTGGCTTAAGGTTTGATAGCATTTAAAAACACAAGCTCTGAACTTTTGGTAGACTGAGTCTGTTTCTTCTTTTGTCATTAGTTGTTGGTCGCAGTATAAAAGATGCTAAATGAGTAAATGCAAATGAAATCTTTCTTTATACACATATTAGACCAACACATAAAGTCTGCATAGAAAAACATTATTAATCAAAAATGGGGTATAAATGAACAAATTACAAATCACTTGTAATTGTAGAATTTAATTCATTTATCGCCTAGCTTAGTGTTTGTTTTCTGATAGCAAGCCAGCAAATAGACAAATCAATATTTATATACTAGATATAAACCACATATCCAGTAGGAAAAAGTAACAATAACTTAGTGACAATAGGACAGACCTTTTTTATTTTTTACAAAATGCTTTTTAGGTACACATTGTTTGATGATTTTATGAGAAGTTTAAAATATGATCATATGATGCAACAAAATTCAGTTTCACATAAATATTATTGACTGAGGTTCTCGTTGCAGTGTACAGTGGAACTACAGTTTAAGATTAGATATGCACATAATAATGTAAGGATGGCTATATCTCTCCATAATATTAAAATCTGCAAACTGTTATGGAACTCCACACGAGACAAGACCATGAGAATGGTCAGGCACTAAAACAATAAAATTTTCAATGTGAGAAGAAGATCAGCTGGAAAACCTGTTGTTCAGGTTGTCTTAATCGTGCATCCTGAGCCCCCCTCTTTGCCCTGGACTTTACCTTCTCCACCAGAGCAGCTCACTCACATTCCACACAGAATGTTTAAATTCTTAATATGGTGTATCTTGTTGCTTTATATTCATGTTTGGTGTGCTTTTAAATGTCTCTGTGTGATTGATAAAGAGGTCTTAATTTCACTGTAATATTTTACAATCTCCTTTATATCAGTTGATTTGGGTTTTACTTTAATAAGATCTTTGCCAGATGCTCCACTCCAGAGAAAATGGTCTTCGCATCAACTCATGACCAGGCAAGAGTCTTGGTGAAGCTTTTATTGTCTTGAATTTATAATGATTTGAGTATTTAGGCAAAGGGTGCAGAAGTGTCCGTGGGATCCTGTAAACAGGATACCCCATTGCAGGTTGTGAGTCTCTGAGCTCTGCATCAGGACCTATATGCTGCAATGTATTTCTACATGGTCAGGTATTCCTCTTTAACTCTTAAATGTATCTTTAAGTAAATTATGTTGTACAATCTTGATTGGCTTATTTGGTTTAATTATGTGAACTGCAATAGAAAATCTTTTCCTGACAAATAAATGTAAAATTCTTCTTTAACTCTAATATCTCCTGAAATCATTTAAATCTAGTAGATTGTTTAGGCTGATGTTTCCGCAGCCTATGACCAGGATTAGTCATCCATTCAGGCGCAATGGATGGAGCATGGGCACAGCATTAGAGACCTGTTGATTTCTGACAATCACTGATGATATAATCTAGGGGTATGATATAATCTAGGGGCTAAATCAAACTTTCTTTAAGTATGAGCAAGCATGGGGCGGCCTATTATTACTTAAAGGAAATTAGCTTATCTGCTAAGAATCGGAACTGGAGAAGATATGTCCGTGAGCAGATGAAACTGGCCAGCATACTGACTCTAAGCGACTTTGAGTAAACGATGAAACATTAATTGAATATAAGGATTTATTAGGTTAATCAATCTAAATTAGACCTAATCACAACCTATAAGGTAATCAGCTTGAATTAGATGAATCTAAATCTAAAATTATTTTAAATTGGAGTCAGATTAAAATTCAGAGCTAGAAACAAATTAAAATAAATTATAACAAACAAAAATATCTTTTTTCACATGTGCTTAAAGGTTTACACGCATTTAACCTTCACCCATGCTGTTAGCTCCGTCATGGGACTAATAGATGGACCCTCACATGTGTGTGTGTGTGTGTGTGTAGGCCTATTATTATATAAAATAAAATTTTATATTATAATTTTATATTATGTAAAAAATATTATTCTTTATAATTATATCCAGTTCCCCTAAAATTTTGCTTAAATACCATATACATTTATTAAATAAATAAAACCAAAAAGTAAATAACTGTTTGGTCTGACAAGTTTTCAGGACATATGAAATTTCAGCACAGTCTCAGTCTTCAACTAGTCTCACTCACACACACACACACACACTTGTACACACTCTCACTAACACACTCACTCTTGTACATGCTCTCTCTCACACACACCTACATTCTATCTCAATTCAATTCAGAATGACTTTTTTAGCATGACTGTAAATGATACAATGTTGCCAACACAAACACATAGACATCTCACAGACACATGTACATGCTCTCACTTACAAAGATAAGCCCTCCCTCTCACACACACACTTCTACATGCTTTCTCATAAACATGTACTGGCTCTCTCTCTTACACACACTACTACATGCTGTCTTTCACTCACACTCACACACACACACACACACAAACAAATGTGCATTTGATACTTATTTATATAAGTATATAGTAAGTTTATGTGCTCATTAGGCTTTCGATAGGTGGTTGCATTGTAATTATTTGGTCATAAAGGTATTAATTGTTTTAAATTGTTTTTCAGCTAATAATGTTTGTGATGTCATACATGCTACAAAAGGCTTTTGAAGCTGACAAGACGTGGAGCAACCATGACCAGAGCGTTCCAGAGAGAAGGTGTCTCTCAAAATGCAGTGGCCCAGCTCGCTGCAATTGCAGAGCTGTACTTTGCGAACAGGGAGCAATTTAACAGAATCAGCTTCACACCAGGAATATGAACAGAGTTCGCTCAAAAGTGTAGAGAGCTCATTTTTGGAGATTTTTGCATAAAGGTTGTATCAATGAAAAGGAAGGGTTCTTTTGTATGTTTCTTTGTTCAATAATGCTCCGGTTTACTGTTGGTAAAATGTAGAAGCAAAAACCTACAGCACAATAAGCTTAGCTTATAATTAAAAAAAAATAATAATATTGAAATCAGATGCAAAAACCTTTAAATTCCGACTAAATTCATTAATTTTCTTTTCAGCTTAGTCCCTTTATTAGTCTGGAGTTGCTACAATGGAATAACCCAAGAGCTTATCCAGCACCATCCATGTTTTACACAACAGATGCCCTTCCAGCTGCAATGCATCACTGGGAAACATCCAAACACACACACACATATATATATTTGAGCCTACTCAATTTACCTGTACCACATGTCTTTGGATTTGTGGAGGAAACCAGAGCACCCAGAGGACACCCACACAAACACAGCGAGAACATGCAAACTCCACACAGAAATGCCACCTGACCTAGCTGAGGCTCGAACCAACGAATTTCTAACTGTGAGGCGAACGTTCTACCCTCAGCGCCACCACATTGCCGGCAATTTAATTGTTATTCTAAAATTAGTTTTTTTTTCGCCTACTGTTTGAAAGATAATGAAAAAAATATTTGCCACAAAAATAGTTAAATTGCAGAGCTGAGAATTAAAATATATATACATTTTAGAAAAAGAATGTATATGGTGGCTGCATGGTGGTGCAGTGGGTAGCATATTCGCCTCCCAGCAAGAAGGTCACTAGTTCGAGCCTAAGATGGGTCAGTTGGTGTTTCTGTGTGGAGTTTGCATGTTCTCACCATGTTCGTGTGGGTTTCCTCTGGGTGCTCTGGTTTCCCTGACAAATCCAAAAACTTGTGATCAAGACGGCGGAAGGGCCACAGCACTTTAGAGTCATGCACACCAATCAGGTAAAAACCTGTCAACTATGCATGAGCTCAGAACATGTGATGAAGGAACGCCCAGAATTCAGGTGCTTCAAATGTGACGAAAGGGGACATTTCGCAAGGACCTGTACAGCTGTGTTGGGCCCAGATTGTAAATTGGCCCTAATACCTGCAGGGAGCTTGTCACGCTGAGTTGGCTTTGTCCGCTTGATTGACAAACGAGTACACCTTGTTTTATCCTTGCAGGCCTAACTTCGCTGGTGAGAGCGCTTTTGGGGTTTCTCTAGTGTAGTGGTCATCACGTTTGCCTAGCATGCGAAAGGTCCTTGGTTTGAAACTGAGCAGAAACAGTGCTCTTGTTTTGGCGAGAAAATAATAGCATCCACTGCCGCACCAGCAATGATCGTCGACAGGCACCCAATCAAAAAGGGTTATCTGCCTGATTTGCCTGAAGGTTTCCGTAGTGTAGTGGTTATCACGTTCGCCTCACACGCGAAAGGTCCCCAGTTCGAAACTGGGCGGAAACAGTCTCTGGCTTTTATGACAATTGTCAAATCAGGCTTCTGTTGAGTACTGACGTTCACTGAATACATTCTTTCTGCAGAGCGGTGTGAGGCTAGAAGTTTGAATTCAACCCAGTGTTTACCTCCCCTCGCGGTGTCGCAAACTTGCGTAGAATCTGATTTCTTTTAGCTTTGTGTCGTGCATGAGCAGGTGGCCAGTGCGTTTGCTGGCCCTTCACGGTGCAGACCGTACAAGACAGCTCTAAAAAAAAGACTATAAATACTTGAAGCAGCACTGGCCTATTGGTTTCCGTAGTGTAGTGTTTATCATGTTTGCATTACACGCTAAAGGTCTCCTGTTCGAAACTGGTCGGAAGCATACAATTAGCGGACACTTTTGTCCAAAGCGACATACAATAGTGGAGGTATTCAACAAGACGAGGCAATGCATACGAAAAAGGGCTATTTATTCCAAGTAATTTGTTTGTGCTCAGAGAATTTAGTGCTGGAGTAGGAGTTTCGTTTTCTTTAGAGAGAGGGATATTCACCGGGGTTCGGGTGTACTTTGAAGAGATGGGTGTTAGCTGTCGTTTGAAGGACACCAGTGTATCCGTAATCCGAGTGGGAATGGGAAGGTGATTCCACCAGCGTAGAACATTGAATGAAAACATTGTGGAAAGTGACTTTACGTCTCTCTTTACGCTGGCACCACAAGACAGTGCTCTCACCCTAACCGGAGGCTCCTGTGGTTTTCACGATGGCTTTACAAGCGGAGGGTCTCCTGTTAGAGACTGGGCGGAAACATTCAGATTTGCTTTTACGCACATTCTCAATTGGCTCTCTGCTCACTGGATGATCCACGATACAAGGGCATGGATCTGTGCTCGCCTCCTGGGGCTGCGCCTAGTTTCAATAGCCAACACTTGACAGCTGTCATTGCTTACGGCCACACCACCCTGAGGGAGCTATAGAGCAAACAGCAAGTGAGTTGGCAGCAGTAAGGAGAGAAAGGCTCTCCCCATTTTGTTTGTCTACCTTTTTGTTTTTTGACCTTGATTGTTTTTGTTTGTTTGTTTTCTTTTTTGTCTTTAAAAACCACCTAACAGCAGCATTTTGCTGACTGAAGGGTGGTTATGTAGTGTGTTTTATTTTTAATCATGGACAGATTCCCCGGCAACGACATGGAAATGGAGGGACTTGCACGAAAGGATAAAGAAAATGGGCTGGATAACAGACGAAGAGATAAAGAAAACGGACTTGACAACAGACAAAGAGATAAATAAAATGAAGAGCCCGGCCAACGAAGAGGTGAGAAAGGTAAGGATAAGCAAGAGGTACAAAGAAGAGTATGCACAAAGGAAGCAACAGTAACTGTAGGAGTAGAAAATGTAAAAGATGCAAGAAGATTTGATATAAACAAAGCAGTCACAGAGCTGATTGGAGCAGGAAGAATTCTGGCGGTGAGACCCAAACAAACAAAGGGAGTATGAAGTAACAATGGAGACTGAAGATGACACGGAAATTTTAATAGACAATGGATTGACAATTAAAGGAGTGAAATCTGAAGTACGGAGGTTACAAAACAGAGACTATGTTGTTTCGTTCAAGCATCTGCCTGTTTACCTAGCAGATGAAGAAATTTTAAGCAAGCTAGAGAGATGGGGAGTTTTCCCCATATCTAAAATTAAAAGAAGATTGTATCCTGGCACAAACATAGAAGATGGAACAAGGTTTGTAAAAAACAGTTTTTTTTTTTTTTTTTTTTTTTTTTTTTTTTAGTCATTTAGCAGACGCTTTTATCCAAAGCGACTTACAAATGAGGACAAGGAAGCAATTTACACAACCAAGAGCAACAATGAATAAGTGCTATAAGCAAGTTTCAGGTCTGTAAAGTCTAAGAAGGGAAGTATTAGTAGTATTAGTTTTTTTTTTTTTTTTGTACAGTTAGTGTGATATTCAGAGAGGCAATTACAGATTAGGAAGTGTAGTGGAGACTAAATAGTTGAGTTTTTAGTCGTTTCTTGAAAGTAGCGAGTGACTCTGCTGTTCTGATGCAGTTAGGGAGTTCATTCCACCAACTGGGCAGATTGAGCGTGAGCGTTCGCGAAAGTGATTTCTTCCCCCTATGGGATGGAACCACGAGGCGACGTTCATTCACAGAACGCAAGTTTCTGGAGGGCACATAGATCTGCAGAAGCGAGAGCAGATAAGAAGGAGCAAGGCCAGAAGTCACTTTGTAGGCAAACATCAGAGCTTTGAATTTGATGCGAGCAGCAACTGGCAGCCAGTGCAAACGGACTAGCAGCGGAGTGACATGTGCTCGTTTAGGTTCATTGAAGACCACTCGTGCTGCTGCATTCTGGAGCAGTTGAAGAGGCTTGATAGAGTTAGCTGGAAGCCCAGCTAGTAGAGAGTTACAGTAATCCAGTTTGGAGAGAACAAGAGCTTGAACAAGGAGTTGAGCTGCATGTTCAGATAAGAAGGGTTGGATCTTTCTGATGTTATAGAGTGTGAATCTGCACGATCGAGCAGTTCTAGAGATGTGGTCAGAGAAGTTTAGTTGGTCATCAATCGTTACTCCAAGGCTTTTCACCATTTTGGATGCAGTAATGGTTGCCCCATCCATCTGGATTGAAAAGTTATGGTGTAGAGTCGAGTTGGCAGAAACTACAAGCATTTCCGTTTTTGTGAGGTTCAGCTGAAGATGATGATCTTTCATCCAGTGTGAAATATCCAACAGGCAGGCTGAAATGCGAGCTGGAACCGAGGGATCATCAGGATGAAAAGAGAGGTATAGCTGGGTATCATCAGCATAGCAGTGGTAGGAGAATCCATGTCTCTGGATGACTGGTCCTAGAGATGATGTGTAGATGGAGAAGAGAAGTGGCCCAAGAACAGAGCCTTGAGGTACCCCAGTGTTTAGATGCTGTAGATTGGACACCTCACCCCTCCAAGACACCCTGAATGATCTGTCAGTGAGGTAAGATCTGAACCATTGTATAACAGTGCCCGCAACGCCCAGTGACTCCAGCGTAGATAGCAGGATCTGGTGGTTGACAGTGTCAAAAGCAGCTGACAAGTCCAGCAAAATGAGGACTGATGATTTAGAGTCTGCTTTAGCCAGTCTGAGATCCTCCACGACCGAGAGCAGGGCAGTCTCAGTTGAGTGGCCTTTCTTAAAGCCGGATTGCTTGTTGTCCATGAGATTGTTTTGAGTAAGAAAGTCCAGGACTTGATTGAACACTACTTTCTCCAGAATCTTGGACATGAATGGAAGCAGGGATACTGGTCTGTAGTTTTCAAGTAGCATATGGTCCAGGTTGGGTTTCTTTAGCAGTGGGGTTACCCTAGCCTGCTTAAATGAAGTGGGGAATAAACCAGAGTCAAGAGATGTGTTAATTATGTGAGTCAGTGTTGGTATGACTGCAGGAGAGATGGCTTGCAAGAGATGAGAGGGAATGGGATTGAGTGGACAGGTGGTTGCATGGCTAGATAGCACCAGTTTGGACACCTCAGACTCAGAGAGCTGAGAAAAAGAGGTGAGTGTGTGTGGTGTTGGTGGTGTACCTTGCGTGTTTGTTGTAGGTGCAGCAAATTGAGCACTGATTTTTGCAGTTTTGGTGCAAAAGAATGTAGCAAAGTCATCAGTAGTAAGTTTAGAGGATGCGGGTGGAGGAGGAGGATAGAGGAGGGAGGAAAATGTTTTAAAAAGTAGGCGAGGATTAGTGGCATTGTTGATTTTCAGACGGTAATATGTCTGCTTTGCCGAAGTAACCTCAGCCGAGAAAGAGGACAGAAGAGTTTGGTATGTTAAGAGCTGTGCAGGATTTTTAGTTTTCCGCCAAATTCTTTCTGCAGCTCGAAGTTTTGATCGATGCTCAAGGAGAGCATCCGAGAGCCAGGGTGCAGGAGGACTGGCACGGGCTGGCCTGGATGCAAGAGGACATAATTGGTCTAGACATGATGCTCTAGACATGATGCTGTATCCAGTAATAGATACAGAACTGTGCTTGACAGGAAGGTGGGAGTGCTTCCTAAGCTAGTATTAAGCAGCTCTCTTTCTTTGTGGAGGAGCTCCAGCAATGCATGGCCAAATTCAACTGATTTCCCAGCGCTGTTGCGCTACGTGAAACAAGTTGGTGTGAAAACTGCTCAGGGAAAGCAGCTTGGCAAGGTAGCGTGGCCGAGCGGTCTAAGGCGCTGGATTAAGGCTCCAGTCTCTTCGGGGGCGTGGGTTCGAATCCCACCGCTGCCAGGCAGTCCTTTTAGGATGCTTGAGAATGACCTCTCTGCTTGAGCAAACATATTTGTAAAGTAATAGTGCATGCTTTCACTCACATGCAAACGTAGACTCCTTGGCCAAAGTTGAAGGTCTTCACTAGGAAGCTCGGCGTCCTCTCTGCTTCCGTAAAATTGGGCAGAAAAGGGACCACTGCATGGAGTCATCTGGGATAGCGTAGCCAAGGGATCTAAGGCGCTGGATTTAGGCTCCAGTCTCTTTGTGGGTGTGGGTTCAAATCCCATCCGCTGCCAGGCAGTCCTTTTAGGATGCTTGAGAATGACCTCTCTGCTTGAGCAAACAGACTTGCAAAGTGATACTGCACGCTTCAGCTCGCATCCAAATGTAGACTTCTTGGCCAAAGTTTAAGGGCTTCACTAGGAAGCTCTGCGTCTTCTCTGCTGTTCTGCTTCCGTAAAATTGGGCAGAAAAGGGACCACTGCAAACATACATCTAAGGTAGCGTGGCTGAGCGGTCTAAGGCGCTGGATTTAGGCTCCAGTCTCTTCGGGGGCGTGGGTTCAAATCCCACCGCTGCCAAATGTGATTTTAAACGGACAAACTGCTTGAGTGCGTGCGTGTTCTCAGTGACCGCTGGAAATGAGAGTGTACATTTAAGTTGGCAACTATTCAGTATAATGTGTTCTTTGAAACTCACAGCAGACTCGTTGGTGTGACAGCAACACATCCCCAAGCTCGAATCTGCTCAGGAGCAAGTGTCTTTCCCACGATTAGATTGCAGCATCTTAAAGTCTGCACTGGAAGTCTCTCTCTGCCATTGCTCCTTTTAGCAAGAGCACCCTATTGAAACAGGAACAGTAAAGATTCACAATTAGAGTAGTAATACTCTATAACTGGATTTGAATATAATAACAACAATGTGGGGTCTGCTGTGATGGAATCAGTAACTCACTCTTTTGTGAAATAACAGTTACCTTGTAATCAGGTGCTTAAATGCATCGCAGCTGGCTGCCGTTTGGAGTAGACTTCAAATGCCTTGAGGTGTGCTCTAATAGAGACAGAACTGTGCTTGACAGGAAGGTGGGAGTGCTTTCTAAGCTAGTATTAAGCAGCTCTCTTTCTTTGTGGAGGAGCTCCAGCAATGCATGGCCAAATTCAACTGATTTCCCAGCGCTGTTGCGCTACGTGAAACAAGTTGGTGTGAAAACTGCTCAGGGAAAGCAGCTTGGCAAGGTAGCGTGGCCGAGCGGTCTAAGGCGCTGGATTAAGGCTCCAGTCTCTTCGGGGGCGTGGGTTCGAATCCCACCGCTGCCAGGCAGTCCTTTTAGGATGCTTGAGAATGACCTCTCTGCTTGAGCAAACATACTTGTAAAGTAATACTGCATGCTTTCACTCACATCCAAACGTAGACTCCTTGGCCAAAGTTGAAGGACTTCACTAGGAAGCTCGGCGTCCTCTCTGCTTCCGTAAAATTGGGCAGAAAAGGGACCACTGCATGGAGTCATCTGGGATAGCGTAGCCAAGGGATCTAAGGCGCTGGATTTAGGCCCCAGTCTCTTTGTGGGTGTGGGTTCAAATCCCATCCGCTGCCAGGCAGTACTTTAAGGATGCTTGAGAATGACCTCGCTGCTTGAGCAAACAGACTTGCAAAGTGATACTGCACGCTTCAGCTCGCATCCAAATGTAGACTTCTTGGCCGAAGTTTAAGGGCTTCACTAGGAAGCTCTGCGTCTTCTCTGCTGTTCTGCTTCCGTACAATTGGGCAGAAAAGGGACCACTGCAAGGATACATCTAGGGTAGGGTGGCCAAGGGGTCTAAGGCGCTGGATTTAGGCTCCAGTCTCTTCGGGGGCGTGGGTTCGAATCCCACCGCTGCCAGGCAGTCCTTTTAGGATGCTTGAGAATGACCTCTCTGCTTGAGCAAACATACTTGTAAAGTAATACTGCATGCTTTCACTCACATCCAAACGTAGACTCCTTGGCCAAAGTTGAAGGGCTTCACTAGGAAGCTCGGCGTCCTCTCTGCTTCCGTAAAATTGGGCAGAAAAGGGACCACTGCATGGAGTCATCTGGGATAGCGTAGCCAAGGGATCTAAGGCGCTGGATTTAGGCTCCAGTCTCTTTGTGGGTGTGGGTTTAAATCCCATCCGCTCCCAGGCAGTCCTTTTAGGATGCTTTAGAATGACCTCTCTGCTTGAGCAAACAGACTTGCAAAGTGATACTGCACGCTTCAGCTCGCATCCAAATGTAGACTTCTTGGCCAAAGTTTAAGGGCTTCACTAGGAAGCTCTGCGTCTTCTCTGCTGTTCTGCTTCCGTAAAATTGGGCAGAAAAGGGACCACTGCAAACATACATGTAGGGTAGCGTGGCTGAGGGGTCTAAGGCGCTGGATTTAGGCTCCAGTCTCTTCGGGGGCGTGGGTTCAAATCCCACCGCTGCCAGATGTGATTTTAAACAAGGACAAACTGCTTGGTGCGTGCGTGTTCTCAGTGACCGCTGGAAATGAGAGTGTACATTTAAGTTGGCAACTAGTCAGTATAATGTGTTCTTTGAAACTCACGGCAGACTCGTTGGTGTGACAGCAACACATCCCCAAGCTCGAATCTGCTCAGGAGCAAGTGTCTTTCCCACGATTAGATTGCAGCATCTTAAAGTCTGCACTGGAAGTCTCTCTCTGCCATTGCTCTTTTTAGCAAGAGCACCCTATTGAAACAGGAACAGTAAAGATTCACAATTAGAGTAGTAATACTCTATAACTGGATTTGAATATAATAACAACAATGTGGGGTCTGCTGTGATGGAATCAGTAACTCACTCTTTTGTGAAATAACAGTTACCTTGTAATCAGGTGCTTAAATGCATCGCAGCTGGCTGCCGTTTGGAGTAGACTTCAAATGCCTTGAGGTGTGCTCTAATAGAGACAGAACTGTGCTTGACAGGAAGGTGGGAGTGCTTCCTAAGCTAGTATTAAGCAGCTCTCTTTCTTTGTGGAGGAGCTCCAGCAATGCATGGCCAAATTCAACTGATTTCTCAGCGCTGTTGCGCTACGTGAAACAAGTTGGTGTGAAAACTGCTCAGGGAAAGTAGCTTGGCAAGGTAGCGTGGCCGAGCGGTCTAAGGCGCTGGATTAAGGCTCCAGTCTCTTCGGGGGCGTGGGTTTGAATCCCACCGCTGCCAGGCAGTCCTTTTAGGATGCTTGAGAATGACCTCTCTGCTTGAGCAAACATACTTGTAAAGTAATACTGCATGCTTTCACTCACATCCAAGCGTAGACTCCTTGGCCAAAGTTGAAGGGCTTCACTAGGAAGCTTGGCGTCCTCTCTGCTTCCGTAAAATTGGGCAGAAAAGGGACCACTGCATGGAGTCATCTGGGATAGCGTAGCCAAGGGATCTAAGGCGCTGGATTTAGGCTCCAGTCTCTTTGTGGGTGTGGGTTCAAATCCCATCCGCTGCCAGGCAGTCCTTTTAGGATGCTTGAGAATGACCTCTCTGCTTGACCAAACAGACTTGCAAAGTGATACTGCACGCTTCAGCTCACATCCAAATGTAGACTTCTTGGCCAAAGTTTAAGGGCTTCACTAGGAAGCTCTGTGTCTTCTCTGCTGTTCTGCTTCCGTAAAATTGGGCAGAAAATGGACCACTGCAAGGATACATCTAGGGTAGGGTGGCCAAGGGGTCTAAGGCGCTGGATTTAGGCTCCAGTCTCTTCGGGGGCGTGGGTTCGAATCCCACTGCTGCCAGATGTCATTTTAAACATGGACAAACAGCTTGAGTGCGTGCGTGTTCTCAGTGACCGCTGGAAATGAGAGAGT
The DNA here is from genome assembly GCF_052040795.2 of Danio rerio. Classification (NCBI taxonomy): domain Eukaryota; kingdom Metazoa; phylum Chordata; class Actinopteri; order Cypriniformes; family Danionidae; genus Danio; species Danio rerio. The sequence goes on along the minus strand of NC_141024.2, from coordinate 46,131,870 downwards.
ACATTTAAGTTGGCAACTATTCAGTATAATGTGTTCTTTGAAACTCACGGCAGACTCGTTAGTGTGGCAGCAACACATCCCCAAGCTCGAATCTGCTCAGGAGCAAGTGTCTTTCCCACGATTAGATTGCAGCATCTTAACAAAGTCTGCACTGGAAGTCTCTCTCTGCTATTGCTCCTTTTAGCAAGAGTACCCTATTGAAACAGGAACAGTAAAGATTCACAATTAGAGTAGTAATACTCTATAACTGGATTTGAATATAATAACAACAATGTGGGGTCTGCTGTGATGGAATCAGTAACTCACTCTTTTGTGAAATAACAGTTACTGAAATTCAACTGATTTCCCAGTGCTGTTGCGCTACTTGAAACAAGTTGGTCCAAAAACTGCTCAGGGAAAGCAGCTTGGAAAGGTAGTGTGGCCGAGCGGTCTAAGGCGCTAGATTAAGGCTTCAGTCTCTTTGGGGGCGTGGGTTCGAATCCCACCGCTGCCAGGCAGTCCTTTTAGGATGCTTGAGAATGACCTCTCTGCTTGAGCAAACAGACTTGCAAAGTGATACTGCACGCTTCTGCTCGTAGTGGTCTAAGGCGCTGGATTTAGGCTCCTGTTTCTTCGGGGGTGTGGGTTCGAATCCTACAGCTGCCAGAAAAGGTTTTAAATATGGCCAAACTGCTTGAGTGTGTGTGTGAGTCTCAGTGAACGCTGGAAATAAGAAAGTACATTTAAGTTGGCAACTAGTCAGTATAATGTGTTCTTTGAAACTCACGGCAGACTCGTTGGTGTGACAGCAACACATCCCCAAGCTCGAATCTGCTCAGGAGCAAGTGTCTTTCCCACGATTAGATTGCAGCATCTTAACAAAGATGTTGCGCTACGTGAAACAAGTTGGTGTGAAAACTGCTGAGGGAAAGCAGCTTGGCAAGGTAGTGTGGCCGAGCGGTCTACGGCGCTGGATTAAGGCTCCAGTCTCTTCGGGGGCGTGGGTTCAAATCCCACCTCTGCCAGGCAGTCCTTTTAGGATGCTTGAGAATGACCTCTCTGCTTGAGCAAACATACTTGTAAAGTAATACTGCACGCTTCTGCTCGTAGTGGTCTAAGGCGCTGGATTTAGGCTCCTGTTTCTTCGGGGGTGTGGGTTCGAATCCTACAGCTGCCAGAAAAGGTTTTAAATATGGCCAAACTGCTTGAGTGTGTGTGTGAGTCTCAGTGAACGCTGGAAATAAGAAAGTACATTTAAGTTGGCAACTAGTCAGTATAATGTGTTCTTTGAAACTCACGGCAGACTCGTTGGTGTGACAGCAACACATCCCCAAGCTCGAATCTGCTCAGGAGCAAGTGTCTTTCCCACGATTAGATTGCAGCATCTTAACAAAGCTGTTGCGCTACGTGAAACAAGTTGGTGTGAAAACTGCTGAGGGAAAGCAGCTTGGCAAGGTAGTGTGGCCGAGCGGTCTACGGCGCTGGATTAAGGCTCCAGTCTCTTCGGGGGCGTGGGTTCAAATCCCACCTCTGCCAGGCAGTCCTTTTAGGATGCTTGAGAATGACCTCTCTGCTTGAGCAAACATACTTGTAAAGTAATACTGCATGCTTTCACTCACATCCAAACGTAGACTCCTTGGCCGAAGTTGAAGGGCTTCACTAGGAAGCTCGGCGTCCTCTCTGCTTCCGTAAAATTGGGCAGAAAAGGGACCACTGCATGGAATCATCTGGGATAGCGTAGCCAAGGGATCTAAGGCGCTGGATTTAGGCTCCAGTCTCTTTGTGGGTGTGGGTTCAAATCCCATCCGCTGCCAGGCAGTCCTTTTAGGATGCTTGAGAATGACCTCTCTGCTTGAGCAAACAGACTTGCAAAGTGATACTGCACGCTTCAGCTCGCATCCAAATGTAGACTTCTTGGCCAAAGTTTAAGGGCTTCACTAGGAAGCTCTGCGTCTTCTCTGCTGTTCTGCTTCCGTAAAATTGGGCGGAAAACGGACCACTGCAAAGGTACATCTAGGGTAGCGTGGCTGAGGGGTCTAAGGCGCTGGATTTAGGCTCCAGTCTCTTCGGGGGCGTGGGTTCGAATCCCACCGCTGCCAGATGTGATTTTAAACACTGACAAACTGCTTGAGTGCGTGCGTGTTCTCAGTGACCGCTGGAAATGAGAGAGTACATTTAAGTTGGCAACTATTCAGTATAATGTGTTCTTTGAAACTCACGGCAGACTCGTTGGTGTGACAGCAACACATCCCCAAGCTCGAATCTGCTCAGGAGCAAGTGTCTTTTCCACGATTAGATTGCAGCATCTTAACAAAGTCTGCACTGGAAGTCTCTCTCTGCCATTGCTCCTTTTAGCAAGCGCACCCTATTGAAACAGGAACAGTAAAGATTCACAATTAGAGTAGTAATACTCTATAACTGGATTTGAATATAATAACAACAATGTGGGGTCTGCTGTGATGGAATCAGTAACTCACTCTTTTGTGAAATAACAGTTACTGAAATTCAACTGATTTCCCAGTGCTATTGCGCTTCTTGAAACAAGTTGGTCCAAAAACTGCTCAGGGAAAGCAGCTTGGCAAGGTAGTGTGGCCGAGCGGTCTAAGGCGCTAGATTAAGGCTTCAGTCTCTTTGGGGGCGTGGGTTCGAATCCCACCGCTGCCAGGCAGTCCTTTTAGGATGCTTGAGAATGACCTCTCTGCTTGAGCAAACAGACTTGCAAAGTGATACTGCACGCTTCTGCTCGTAGTGGTCTAAGGCGCTGGATTTAGGCTCCTGTCTCTTCGGGGGTGTGGGTTCGAATCCCACCGCTGCCAGAAAAGTTTTTAAATATGGCCAAACTGCTTGAGTGTGTGTGTGAGTCTCAGTGAACGCTGGAAATAAGAAAGTACATTTAAGTTGGCAACTAGTCAGTATAATGTGTTCTTTGAAACTCACGGCAGACTCGTTGGTGTGACAGCAACACATCCCCAAGCTCGAATCTGCTCAGGAGCAAGTGTCTTTCCCACGATTAGATTGCAGCATCTTAACAAAGTCTGCACTGGAAGTCTCTCTCTGCCATTGCTCCTTTTAGCAAGAGCACCCTATTGAAACAGGAACAGTAAAGATTCACAATTAGAGTAGTAATACTCTATAACTGGATTTGAATATAATAACAACAACATGTGGGGTCTGCTGTGATGGAATCAGTAACTCACTCTTTTGTGAAATAACAGTTACCTTGTAATCAGGTGCTTAAATGCATCGCAGCTGGCTGCCGTTTGGAGTAGACTTCAAATGCCTTGAGGTGTGCTCTAATAGAGACAGAACTGTGCTTGACAGGAAGGTGGGAGTGCTTCCTAAGCTGGTATTAAGCAGCTCTCTTTCTTTGTTGAGGAGCTCCAGCAATGCATGGCCAAATTCAACTGATTTCCCAGTGCTGTTGCGCTACTTGAAACAAGTTGGTGCAAAAACTGCTCAGGGAAAGCAGCTTGGCAAGGTAGCGTGGCCGAGTGGTCTAAGGTGCTAGATTAAGACATCAGTCTCTTTGGGGGCGTGGGTTCGAATCCCACCGCTGCCAGGCAGTCCTTTTAGGATGCTTGAGAATGACCTTTCTGCTTGAGCAAACAGACTTGCAAAGTGATACTGCACGCTTCTGCTCATAGTGGTCTAAGGCGCTGGATTTAGGCTCCTGTCTCTTCGGGGGTGTGGGTTCGAATCCTACAGCTGCCAGAAAAGGTTTTAAATATGGCCAAACTGCTTGAGTGTGTGTGTGAGTCTCAGTGAACGCTGGAAATAAGAAAGTACATTTAAGTTGGCAACTAGTCAGTATAATGTGTTCTTTGAAACTCACGGCAGACTTGTTGGTGTGACAGCAACACATCCCCAAGCTCGAATCTGCTCAGGAGCAAGTGTCTTTCCCACGATTAGATTGCAGCATCTTAACAAAGTCTGCACTGGAAGTCTCTCTCTGCCATTGCTCCTTTTAGCAAGAGCACCCTGTTGAAACAGGAACAGTAAAGATTCACAATTACAGTAGTAATACAGTGGGGAATAAACCAGAGTCAAGAGATGTGTTGATTATGTGAGTCAGTGTTGGTATGACTTTCTGACACAGAAATGAAAATAGCCTCACCATTTACTTTCCATTGTTTGGTTTTAAACCTTGATGAGTTTCTTGATTCTGTTGAAGACAAATTACGATATTGTGATAAAAATGCTAGCTTACTTTGTGTTCCAGAAGACAGGAAATGTTTAAAACCACATGATGGAGAGTAAATGGTAAGCTCATTTTAATATTTAGGGTAAACATCCATTTCATGCTTGCCAGTTTGCCTTTATACTAAAGTTCACTTTTTTGTTCTTTTTTGAAGACCTGATGGTGCTGAAAGAAGAGACACATCAATGGAGTGAAATAGAAGAGAAACAACAAGAAATAATGAGTGATGAAAAACCCACACTCACTAAAAAGACTTCATCACACAGAAAACCTCGGAAATCCAAGTCTAGGTGTAATTTCAGCTGTAAACAGAGTAGAAAGAGTTTCAGTCAAAAGCCAAACCTTGACCACACTAGGGAGAAACCTTACACCTGCAAACAGTGTGAAAAAAAGCTTCTATAATACAGGAAACTTAAAAGTGCACATGAGAATTCACACTGGAGAGAGGCTGTACGCATGCTAACAGTGTGGAAAAAGCTTCTATTCTACAGGAAACTTGGCAGTGCACAGAAGAATTCACACTGGGGAGAGGCTCTATTCTTGCCCTCAGTGTGGAAAGAGTTGTAAGCAAAATGGCAACCTTGAAGTCCACATGAAAACTCACACTGGAGAGAGAAGCTTTATTTGTACACAGTGTGGGAAAGGTTTTTCTCAAAAACAAAACCTTACCATCCACATGAGGATTCACACTGGAGAGAAACCTTACACATGCACAGAGTGTGGTAAGGTAAAAGTTTCCCACATAAAGGCTCACTCAAACACCACATGATAACTCACACCGAACAGAAGCCGTTTGCATGTGCTCAGTGTGGAAGGAGCTTCACAACCAAAGCTAGAATCATGAATCACACGAATGGTCATACTGGAACCACAGTGTTTACATGTGATCATTGTGGAAAGAGTCTCTCATGCAAAGACTCCATTAAGCAACACATGAAGATTCACTCAGGCGAGCGTTTTCGATGCAGTGAGAGTGGAAAGGTCTTCAAACATAAAAGAAGCCTCGTCAATCACATGAAGCTTCACAATGGAGAGAAAAAATGAGGCCTTGTCCAGCAGAGCTTAAGGCTTTCCTGGGATAGCATGGGATAGCATCTCGGGACAAGTGTGAACTCCTGAATACATCTCAAGTTACTGGAATGAAACCCTTTGAACCTGAAGATTTAAACTCAATAACTGAAGAGGGGTGAAGATGTGCCAGGTTGTGAGAGTTTCCACAGGGCTGCAAGAAAGCAAAATAACTCTATATGTGTTTCAAGTTATTATGAACTGAAAACCAAATTTGTGCACACTGCAATCAAATGGTCGGCACTGAAAAGAGAATTAGAAAGATTAGGGAGGAGAAAATGTTTGGGGATATACAGGGTAAACTGTCCTACACCCTTAGATTGTGTTTTTGATTATTCACATTGTTTGATTTTCACTCCCTTGAACAAACACCGATTTGCCTCCAATTTTGGGCTTTTGTCTGCAGTTTCACAAAACATGTTGGTGAATGAAAGTCCACCTAAACTCGGCCGGTGTGAACTTGCAATGACAGTGAGAGACTGATGCAGACTCCATAAAGCCCTGTTCAGACTACACAATGCCATTTGCCAGTTACCACAGATCAGATTTTTGTCAGATTATGAGATTTTGACTTGATAAACTCTTGATGTGTTGTGGGTACAAATGGAGACTTTGGTTTCAAAACACTACACTTTTATTTTGATGGACATATTTTAGAAAATAAACAAGTTTTCTTCATGAAGACAATTAAACTTTCTATGGACAACTAGTTTCCCTTAAAGAAATTTTCATGTGAAAACTCCCACATTACTACAAATAAATCAGTGTATGGGAAACCCAGTGTTGCTATTGTGAATGAGAACATGAGTGATTTGTTAGCTTACATGCTAATTCCAGTACTCATTAGACTACTGAAGGACTTCAGCTATCTGTAAATTCCAAATATTATTTATATGCATTACATATTGTACTACTCATGTGCACTGATAGATTATATTGTGTGCTGTCTGCAAGTGGTGTGTGTGTGTAGGTTATAGTTTTAGGTTTATTGTGTTAAAGGTAAATTATTTTAAGAGTAACAAGTTATTTAATTATTAACATTCTGATTGTTCCTATATATATATATATATATATATATATATATATATATATATATATATATATATATATATATATATATATATATATATTAGGGATGCACCGATATGTATAGGCCGATATTTATAAATATTTCAAAATGATATATTTTTATACAGCAAACTTCATAAAAGATTGAACTTCTTTTATGAACTAAATAGTCTATACTCAAAGCAAAAAAGCTTTAACTTCAAAATTGCAAGGTGATTATAGACCTATATTCAAGATTTCACATAAATCAGCATGCAAAAAATACATTACTTCCTTTTCTTCATAGCAAATTAACATGCATCTTGACTGTTGCATAAAATTAAGAAGGTTAAATAACAAAATATGATTTATTCAACAAGCAAATTAAATATATTTAAATAAGATGACAATGAAAGCATTAAGGACTGAAACCAGCTCAAATGTTCTTGAATAAAACGTGTTACAGTGATGTACACATGTACAAATACGTCATGTACGAAAAAGTCTTTTTTAGAGGTGTTTTGACAGTTCAGAGCCACCGTACAAGTAAATAGCTTACAGATAGTACGTTTAGAAAATGCGGCACAGATTCATGCTATTTGGCGTTTTAGATTCTTTCGAACATGTAGCTGCTGCTTGTCAATCAGATGCGTCTGCGCTCGTTCTTGCTGTCAATTGCGGGGGGGAAAATGATCGATGAAAAGTTTATGATAAACCGCTGAGTTTTACTCAACTGTAGAGGAAGAGTTGCCATCAGAGTCAGATTTTCATACAAAACCTGCAATGAGCTGACTTTATGGCTAACAGAGCTGAATATAAAGACAGAATGAGCCGCTGGTCGAGAGCCTCTATGACTGGATTCACCTCTCCCCCGTGCTACAGTGTGTGTGTGTGCGCGGTGACAGCTCGCGCGCTCGTCATAATCAATATGAATATTTCGATCAAACTGAATACATCTTACATCAACAACACATGACAAGCAACGTGTTGATAATAACAAATAATCAGATTACAAACAACTGTTTACACTTGTTGTAAAATGTGCGGGTCCAGTTGCAGTTTGGTGTGTGTATGTGTGAAGCGCAGAGGGAGAGGGAGAGAGAGAGGAGCGGTTTTTGGGCAATGAGACTATTTTAGGTGACTGATTTGTTGTACCACACGAAAAGTAATAAATATTTTGGACCAAGTTACATGTGTCCTCGTTCATTCACCGGCTGCAACTAAAAGAGAAGGCAATTCACCACGAAACTAATATTATTCGGCCCTGGAGTAATAAGTTAAGATCCCCTGCTATCTCTACACAACAAAGAGACAGAGCTGGAAAGGTTTACATAGTTAATATTTTTCCTGAGGCGATTTAAAGCAAAATACACAATGACACTCAATCAAACACATCTACAATGATAAGGAACATGGTTACTTACTGACTTATTAACGCACAGCAATACCACTTGAAGAAATGACAGACTTTGAAGGAATAAACAGTGTGAAGAGAGATCCATTATAGTGCAGTGGGCAAGTCTGAACAAGTTCCGCCCACGCGTGCGCAGCGCGCAAGTCTGTACAATTACGTAATTTATCGGCTTAAAGATATCAGCCGAATTTAGACATCGAATCGATAACGATAGTCCTAAAAATAGCATTTATCGGCCGATACCGATATGGCCGCCAATATATCGTGCATCCCTAATATATATATATATATATATATATATATATATATATATACTATTACTAACCAGCAATGATAGGTGAGCAAAATAAAAATTGAAAGAGGATACTTTTATTAGGCCTTTCATGAATCTAATAATCTCAAAGTCACACTTTAAAAGAAGGTCCAAAACCTGCATTTATAAATGAAGAATGTTTTGCAAAGCATAAAAGGTTGTTAACCAGGTAATGCTGTGTACAATTTGTTTTAGTTACACCAAATTTAACTTGTTTATTGTAAAAAGGGTTTAAATGGATATTGACATGAGACATTCTGTATTATGCATTACGTATTATGAGTCATGAGTAGGGCCAGAAAGAATCTGTCAACGTTTTTTGCTATTTCTGCGAAGAATATTGATAAAAATCTGTGGATTTCTGCCAAAATATTTTGGGAGTATTATAACTAAAACCTAAATATGTAAAACAAAAAATATTATCTTTTAAACTTTTATTTAATGTTTAAAATGCAGATCCAATTAGATACACTTTATTTGATAAACAAAGCAAGTCTCTCGTATAATATTTCTACTAAAAGACAAAAAATATTACTGTAAAAACTGCATTGTACATAAATCAGATAAACATTTTCATATTAGTCAATAATATTACTGTATTTAATTTAAAAAGTGAATAAATATATATTTACACAAGTAAATAAAATAGAATTAATGATGTGCGCGACATTATGTGTTATGAGTCATGTACATGAGTATATGCAATTGTATAAACATGCTCAGTGTTTTCAATAACTTTCACAAAATTGACAAGTTCTCCTCAGTATCAACTTTTAATCTCAAGAATTCTTTTGATGGAGACACATCATTAATCATTTTAACTGAAGTTCTTTAATTTTGGGGAGAATTAAAAAAGAAATGTAACTTTCTTATTTTTCTATTTCCTGTGAATTAAATTATTTTAAAATAAACGAGGTCTGAGCTGATTATGACCACGGGTATGCTCAGTCTAGAAAGACTAGGACCTCCATGCAAAAATGAATGGCCTATCATCCGGCCAGCCATCTGGAACAGGTTGCTGTCCCGTAGTACAGCAGATGCAGAAGGTACACGGTGGTTTTTTTCCCCCTCAAAAAGGGCTGTAGTAGATGAACCTAAAAAATCCAATCAGTAAGAATTAACTAATAGTACTAGTTGTATAAAATCTGTAATAGCCCAAAAGCAAAAGAGACATAAAACATCAAATCACATCTGTAAAATTCTAAACAAATGTTTTCTCTGTATGCACTGTAATGGTACCAGTCAGCATCGATCTGCATTGCCCACCATTAAATAGAAAGATAATGTTATGAATATTTTACATCTTATTAGGTGTGCAAAAGGCTTCTCAAGTACAGTGCACGAAATCATACAGAAAAAGGTCAGGGTTACAGGCAGTGTTGACGAAAATTAACTTTATATATATATATATATATATATATATATATATATATATATATATATATATATACATATATATACATATATATATATATATATATATATATATATATATATATATATATATATGTGTGTGTGTGCGTGTGTGCACATGTAACCGAACTGCAACCAATTACAAACCCAAATTTAAAGTGAAGCCAGTCTTTAGTTTTTGCATCATCATTGACAAAATATGGCGGTTAACTCCTTTGCCAACAGCTGCATCTCCTAAAAAAAAATACAAAATGAAGCAAGTTCGTTGCACAAACTGTACAGACTATAAGCGATTCAAATGATTTTAATAATAAAAAAAGGAGTACCAGTCAATCTATATTTCAATGGAGTGGACCAATTAGCACTGTTCATTTTATAAAATGAAACCAGGGTACTATCTTGTTCATCCATAGTATCAAACTGGTTGATGAGTAATGATAGAAATGGACAGTGTGAATTGATGGAGAGCAACTCATCACAGAACATTCGAGATGATTTGAATGGGTCAATTTCATTTTTCCATGCTGAAATCAAATGAACAATTTATCTAAATACCATTTTACAAGCATAGTTGAATAACAATACAAAAAAGATAAAAGAATAAATGAATAAAGATGCACTTATCATTTTACAGTACAACAGCACTAAAAAAAAAATAAAATGTGTTGTGTCTAACCTGCAGACAGGGATGTTGAAGATTGTGCAGTTGAGGGTCCTGGCAATTCTTCTGTATTTAAAGTGAATGAAGAATCATTGTCACCAAAAGTCCTTTCTCTAAAACAGGCAAGACACAAACAATTTCAATTTTGTTCATTAAGCCACATCAAAAATTTTCATGCATATTAAAAGCATTTGCCCAGTTTCATAGACAAGGCTTAGACCCTAGTGCCAGACAAAGTCATTAATGTCAAAAGTCACCAGTAATGATTTTCTCAAAGCAAGGCTTATAAAAGCTACATACATCAAATCTAATAATGTCTACTACTGACCCAGTTTATGAAACCAACACATTAATTTAAATTTAAGACAGTCCACCAGAAAATTATTTTGTTAATTTTTTACCCTACATTCCATCTGATCTTTGTACATCTCCCTCGAGATATATACAACCAAAACAAACTGTGCAAACTAATCCTTTAGTATTAAAGGCATGTCATCCTACAATTTTTAGCATAACTTTACCCTTCACCACACATGCTTGCATGAAAAGGCAAGACATCAGTTGGGAAAGAGATCTGGCAAATTGGACAAATCTGTAAAAAGTAAAAATAAATTAAACAATGTATGTTTGTAGCAAATTTGTTGAAGAACATACATATTCTACCCCATAAAAAGATTCTAAAATATTAAGAATAGTCTCAAATTTTGAATAGCTTCAAACACATTCTTTATGGAACCACGAATTGGGTATATTCAAATATAGTGAGTATACCCAAATACAAGAAATAGGCTTTGATCAAAGACCTGTAATGATGGTTCTAAGATGGGGTGAAGTGAGCTTGGCTGGTCAACAGTTTCGATTACATTTTCGTCTACATCATCATCTAGAATGGTCATATCATTTGAAGACTCCTAATAAAAGTAATCAAAATGCATTGGCATTGTAAATAAATAATATTGATAGAAAAATAAAACCATAATACTGTATGACTTACTGTCTCAGCTTCTTTACACTCTTCAATGTGTAAGGGCAGCAATGGCAGTGGTATTTTCTTACCACATTTCATACAGCTGGACTGTGGCATCTTAGCAAACTCCACAGAATCATAAAGTAATGGTTCAGTGGAAAGCTGTTCCTGTAATGGAACTACAAACAGCATGTTCTTTCCATTATTTGACACTGATTTTAGGAGTCGAGTTGAGTATCCATCAGCATCTGTGGGAATTATAGACAGCTTACGCCGCCCACCCCCACCAAATGGCAAAGTCAATTGAGAATCACATTCAGGACTACTGTTGCCTTCTTGGGCTAGCAATATTGTTATAAATGTGTCACCTAAAATTTTGGACAGAAATGTTCTATAAAGCTCCGTTTACCACTGGAAAACTGAAGTAGGGCATGCCATAATCTTAGAACATGGCAGAGAAACATGTCCTTGACTAAAAAGTTTAAACTAATGAAGCTTATTACTAAATTATTAACGCCAACAAAGCACATACCAGTTTCATTAATTTACAAAAGTGCAAAGTTATTGCAAATGCACACAAATCATTTTTTGTTTATATGTAACATGCAAAACATAAATACCTGTAGACTTGTAAAACATCCAGCCACCCTGAAGTGTTTTTAATTTGGGAAACTCTTCTTCAAGCAGACTGACAATCTTAAGAATGAAACAAAATTCATCATTTAGTTTTTTTTTTTTTTTTTCCAACAGATATAAAACTCCCATCAATTCCTAGTATTATAGTAACATTTGCAATTACCTCACTGTGTT